>NC_056047.1:18550408-18850408 GCF_004379255.2 Salvia splendens | reverse complement strand
AAGAGTAGAGAGTTAGAGAGAGAGGAAGAGAGAGACTTGGAGATGGTGGCAGTGGAGAATGGGGAAGTATAATTAAATTTTGGGCCTTTTGTTATTAATTGGGATTGAGCCTCATTAATTAGAATTGGATGTTTGGGCTCAATTTAATTGGTTGGGCCTCTTTAATTTAAATGGTAGGATTTGGTTAGTTGGACTCCAATTTAATTTGTTGGGGCTTCCTAATTTAATTGGAGACATAAAGTGGGGGAAATAATTAAGTTTTGGGGCTTTTAAATAAATCTTTGGGCAGATAATTAATAGTGACGAATTATTTAATTAATTTCGGAATATTTCAACGAATGAATAATTATATCCTATGTCCGAAATAAATATAGTTCGAGGGGAAAATGCTTGCGATAATGTGATTACTTTTTATTAATTTTTGGGATTTTATTTCGATATCGTTGAGGAAAAATACGAGGAGCCAATGGAGGAATTAGGGGCGTAAGCGGCCGCCGAGTAATCGAAAACCGAGATAAAACGAGTTAAATAACTTTGCCTAGGATGCATGCATCTTATTTATTTAATTTGAAAGTGTGTTGATTTATGTGTTATTTTAATTCTAAAGGTGATATCTCGCAAGGGAATCGTGAACGCAAAGGAAAGAAAATAGTTTCGGAGTAAGCAATCGAGGTGGGCTTTCTTTTAAATACGGACAACGTCCTAAATATTTTATCGATGGGAATGAAACTGTATTTATCATGCCATGATTTGACTTTTAACGTGCCTATCTGATGTGGCTTTATGCCATTATTATATAAATCGAATTCGGGTCTTCGTAGGGCCGCAAACCCTACTTGGATTAGTGTACACCTATGGTAGATCGTGTGCTAGCGTACGGGCCGGCCGGTCTAGTGGCTTGGTTTGTGGACACATTCCAAGTTATGTATTTGCAGATATGGTAAACGTCTATGGGAAAATGACTGATTAGTCGATGTTTAAAATGGAAATGATTTTGAGTGCCTCGGGCATTTCTAAAGCTAAACCCCGATGGATACTTATGGATGGCATGATAAATTACTATTTATTGAAAATGTTTTCGGCATGAGCCACTGAGTATTTTTTTTATAATACTCAGCCCTGCATGTGTTTTCTCTATGTGCAGGTTGAGTGGCGACGAGGATGTGGTGGTGTTGAGCAAGTGAATTTAAGATATTTTTGTTGTCTTTGAGCCTTGAGTGTCGTTGTGTCTTCACACATGACACCACTCTTTCCCTTGGTCGTTTCCGCTGTGACGTTTCGTTTAATTATGTTTTATTTAGGCCGACAACTTTAATTGTTAGGATAATGGATATTCCGGATTTCTTGTTGGATAATATTAAACTCTTGGTTATTTATTGGGATATTAATTGTTGGTCCAACTTGTGTTGAAACCATATTTCTTTTCGTCTATTTATTAAATTCTTTTGATCACGATCGCCCGTATTTATTAACCCTAAAGGGCGGTCGTGACAGTTTGGTATCAGAGCCTCAGTTTCTTTCCGCTCTGGACCCAAGAGTCTTTTGAGTCAAAATCTATCCTTGTACTAATTGGCTAAAGTGTTAAACGTCGAAGGCTCAACACCACAACTCGTCACGCCCAACCACGAAAGAAGAGGTCAGAATATTTTGGCGACTTTTGAAATGAATTACTGAAAATTTTGAAATTCAATGGAAAAAAATGGTTCATTGGAAAAATGGCAATTTTGGGCCTATTGAAAATTTAAAGTAAATACTATGGCTTTTGGAAAATGTTGTGGTCATATGAGATGTGAGACACTATGGGAGTATGTGATTGAATGCATTGAATGTGATGGATATTGAAGTGTGAATATGAATCGCATGCTTGAGGCGGAGACTTGTTATTGCATGTTTGAACTGCGAATTTAACTTGAAGGACATACATGTTGATTACTTGAGCGGTAATTTATTTTTATGCCTATGTGGTCGAAATTGCATGATTTCGAAACTATGAATGCAAAGCATGATGAGTGCATAGTTGCAATTTTGTGATTGTGATACAGATATCCATGAACTGTATGATTTATGAAATATGATTCAATGGACGATGGATTGATTGAGTTACTATTTTAAATATTAATATACGCTGGATGAAATGCTATGTAATGCCAAATGGTTTATATGGACAAACATGTTTGACTGCGCAATATATGAATGACGTTTTATGTGATGATAATTCATGATTGATGAAGTACGAGGTATCGTATAGAATCATTATGAAGGTGAAATGTGGAATTTTGAACTTCGTTGCAAATGTAGAATCCATATGAAGCTTGAATTAAGCAATGATTGAATATATGTATAAGTATGAGACTATGAACTATGTCTGGAAAACATAGAGTGCCTAAGAAGTATGCTAGGCCGAACGTGCTCGAACACAGTTGTAAACTGATAACTACAATATCACTTTCCTGAGTGATGGGACAAACGAAAACATGTACTTCGAACTAGACGGATTATTGTAATTGCCTATTGTCTTCCCTGGATGATAAGAGCAAAACGAAAGGAAGTTTCTAACGAGATCAAGACAAGAAGAAATGTTAGGTGACGTATCCTTACAACAACGAGATTTTGGTGCATGCAATCAAATAAAGTGAATGCAATCGTGCATAACATGTTAATGCGACGACGCGCTACAAATATGACAACACTTATGACACGTTAAGGCCGGGAGGGTTATTACTATGTTTTAATGAGAATGACAGCTATGGCGTGCCAAAAACAATATGAAGGTGTGATCTTCAAGGACAGTTAATTGTTGTAACGACACCAAGAATCTTGACTTCGAATCTAGAGTTTTCGAGAACGCATCTATTATCTTCGGGAAATGACGGAGTGCTACTTAATTGACAGTACTTACTTGGATTCTCATAAACTTTTTCTATGAAGCTCCTTGACAATGGTATTCTTTTCGTGCATTTAAAACCTTTGATTGACCTGCAATTTGCAAGTGATGCATCACTGTTCCCTTTTAATGAAAGTAGAGACTCATTCTTGTTCCTCTTGAGTCATTTTCGGAGCCATTCTTAAGAGCATTTTCAAGTGCTCCTCATGTTGAAACCCGTTCTGATCCAAGTAAGACTGTTAAATAGATTTCTAAATTCTTGATACAAGACTCTCAAGAAAGACAATGGCTCGATCTCTGCAAACACAATATGAGGAATAAGTTTCAAGAGACACATACAAAATGATACACCAACAACATGAGGAGTCGAATGTTTTCGCATCTATGCTTACTTGTAGCAATCAGCCAAAGAATCGAACGTTATACCACACCAGACATTAGGTCTTGAGAAACAAAAAGCTGAGAGAAGCCATGCACATCAAATGATCACGTTTTACGGCTCATAAATTTATGTAAGTGGTTGATCGAGGGATATATGGATAACAACAGAAAGTTGTGAGTCAGTGTATTTAAGATCATCACTGTACGATAGTATTGGAATGAAAGTACGAGCACCCTGATAGAATAAGAGATACGGATGAAGGTCATCAATGAGAGGAAATCGTCCAGCAAGTGGCGAAATTGAATCAACTAAAATGGGAAACAATCGAAAGGAGAAACGCGTGCAAGCACCATCACCATCACCTCCTCCACCTAAGCCAGAATGGCATATTGAATAGTTCTGCTAAACCAAAATCTTCCTATCTTCGATGGGATAGGAGAGCCAACAAAGGCCGAGACTTAGATACGCGCATTGGGGAGCATCTACAAATTCTTCAGGTGCACCAAGAAAAGCGTTCGATTTGTGTAACCTACCAACTCACAGATTCGGCCGACTTTTGGTGGGACAAGCAAAGGACCATGACCACTGAGCAAGTGGATACAATGACATGGGAGGTCATTGAGGCGGAGTTATACAACAAGTATATCCCAAAAAAAAAGTTACCGAAAGGGAAAGGCGACTGAGTTTTACAACTTAACCTAAGGACGCATGTCGGTGACGGAATATGACCCAGTATGCACCTGAACAAGGCCGACAAGTTCCGTGAAGGTCTAAGGCATGAGATAAAGATGGCATTAGCCAGTCTTGGGAGGCTTACATATGCGGAGGCGTTGGCTCTCGCGCTAGATGTTGAGGCAGCTATGTCCAAGGAGAGGGTGACGGAGAATACTACACTGGCACTACCTCCACCACATTATTCTTGAGAGAAGAGAAAGTGGGATGAGAATAGGACCCACTATGAAAACAAGAGGTACCAGCCCACCCAAAACTGACCATAGTATGGGGCAGATAAAATTTCTCTAACCAGAGGGGTGACTTCCGACCCAGATCACCACAATGCAATGTGTGCTTCAAGTACCATTTCGGACAGTGTAGAATACAGAACACTACCAAGTGCTTTAACTGTGGGAGAAATGGCCACTTCCCTAGATAGTGTCCGATCAAGAATGTGGGGATGGGGTCAAGGCAGAACAATCAAGGATTCCGTTAGTAGTCGAGAGCACCACCGGCGAAACCAAGGATGAATCATGATCAACCTCCGCGACAACAACAACCTCACCGTCCGAGACTTCCCTCCCAGGCTAAAGCATATGCGCTGAGTTATAGACAACCCAAGACTGAACAAGGGAATCACGAGAGCAGAAACTTGGCAGGTATGGGGATGCATCTATCGTTGTGTTGTTTGATACGGGCGCGTCGCATTCATTCATATCAGAACTATGTTTGGACACATTAAATTTGCTTGCTTATAAATCTGAACATAAGATGATGGTGACCTCATCAGTGAGAGGGTAATAGAGATTTCTCGAACATGCTCGAACATAGAAATTGTTATGGGAGAACTTAGGCTAGTCGCGCATGACTTACAAGTTATGGCCATGAAGGATGTCGATGTAATCTTGGGAATGGACTGGTTGACTACAAATTTTGCTACGATTCGATGTAAGGAGAGGAAAATATCGTTACAAGCCCCTGAAAAGGAACCAATCGTGTGTCACGGAATCACGATGAACAGAAAAACGTCTATCATCTCCGCACTTCAAGCCACAAAGATGTTGAGAAAAGGGCGTTCTGCCTATCTGGTCTATCTACAAGGAGATGAGAATGAGAAAAGGAAAGTGGAGGATGTTGCTGTGTAACGAGAATTTCCCGACGTCTTTCCTGAAGCGTTACCTGGCCCACCGCCAGATCGACAATTGGAGTTCACAATAGACCTAGAGCTAGGGTCGGCACCGGTGTCTAAGGCCCCATATCGAATGGCGCCTAAAGAGTTGGAAGAACTCAAGATACAACTTCAAGAGCTTATGGACTTGAGTTTCATTAGACCCAGTGTTTCACCGTGGGGTGCGCCTGTGCTTTTAGTGAAGAAGAATGATGGATCGATGAGAATGTGCATCGATTATAGAGAATTGAACAAGATGACTCTCAAGAACAAATATCCACTGCCGAGGTGATAAGTCGTATTCTAGGCCTTGGTTACTGGTCAGTATGATGTGGAAAATTGATTATATCTGCAAAACAGTTGCTCAAAGTGTGCAGGTTAAGTGTTCTAGCCAGAAGGGAAGTTTCGGAATGTTCAGGTGAAAAAGGGCGCCAGCATGATCTCATACTGATCAGTATTCGTGCTGAAACGGCTTGAGATGGAGAAGACGGATAGATGGGACGGATTACCCACAATGGAGGGCAAAGAAGTCAACTTGAAATGAGGATTTACCCTAAAATCAAGGGTAAGCCTCCCTATAAAAGGAAGCCAATAAGGAGAGAGAAAAAGAGACACATTCACTCATTCACCACCATCTTTAGGTAGAGAGTTCTCTCGGTAATACCAGTCTTTCAGCCGTGTCCCGCTTCTTGCCTCGCCGCAGCCATGATCACCTGACGCCCAGATGTTCCCGGAGTACCAGTCATCCTTATTCCAGCCAGCAAGATCATAGTTTAGGAGTTCCATCGCCCGGAGTGGCAAAACACTTTTATTTCGCTTTCGTAGTTAAATTGCTTGTTTTTCCTTACGTTGGATCTTTGTTGTTTTTGGATATTTTCTGCTTTTGAAGTACTTGTTGAAGATCCGAACGTGTTTATGCTATGAAGTTGTTTTCTGTTCAGTTTACTTCGCCGATCTCTTTTCCTTCTGCCTAGTTAGCTTAGATCTAGAGTTTCTGGTCGTTTTGAGTATCGAATCGTGTGTTTCCAGTTAGTAGTTTATTTCTTCGAGTTAGCATAATCTGTTTACTTTTATTTCATAGAGGTTTGTGTCATGCAAGGTGCAGTTATGTGTTTCTTGTTTTCTCCATGCTGATCAGTAGGCGGGATTTCAGTTTCGATGTTTGATTTTCGATTTGGAATTTTTGATTGTAGATCTGTGTTCGTGAGTTATTAATCTGTGTTTTTATGGTGCTGAATCTGGTTTGTTTTTCTGATTTTAGTTTGTGTTTGTTGAAGAAGATGATGTCCATATCCAAGTTTGGGACCACTTTTGCTTTTTAGATGCCTTTTGCTTTTTTTTGTCCTTCACCTTTAGTACACCCTGCAGATCTGTCAGCCTAGTCACCACAACTACCACTTATTCTCTGTTTTTCTGTTTAGCCTTTTATAGAAACCTAGTACTTTCCGCATATTTTCTGTTACACCGCATCCACCATAATTCCACCTACACCACTACATGTCGACCACCATTCACCCTTCCTAGTCAGTAGGACACCATCTTAATTTCCCGTCTAGGTAGAGACTCAACCCAAGCGTGGTAGCTAACCAAACCATCCAGAATATCACCACAATAGTTTTAACGCACCATCTCTGTGGGATTCGACCCCTACCTTCACTATACTACCCAGTAGAAGAGGGTTGAGGGATCTTTGAAACCAGGGTCTAGGCTTAGTTAGGATCTCTATCCTGACCAGTAGGATATATCCTTGCTTGAACGACACCTACGCACCCTGCTGCATCTTTCAAATGGCGCCGTTGCCGGGGATGGATGGCGTTATTAGTTACTTTTGTGTGTGATACTTTGGTGTATATATTGTGTATAATTTTCCTTTTTCTTTTCATTTCAGTTTATGAGCAGTAGCTCGTCTCCTGATCAGTGGAGGCCGAAAATACTCAAGCGAGGAACTATACTCGTAACCACTCGTTCTGGCCTGTCGACCACCTTGTCTGACCTAGGCACGAGTAGTGACGAAGAGAAGGGCACCATAGAGGGACCAATACCAGAAGAGAAACCACTGTTGGAAGCCAACCCAAGGGAAATGGCCAACCAGGGAGATGAAGACCCAGAGATCGGGACGCTGAACGCACATACTGAAGGAGAGCCCCCACAAGCCATAGTTGTTACTCCAGGGCAAACCGCCTGCGATGTGAAGCCTCATGTGATCACGATCCTGCCTACATACTGTGGGAAGAGCTATGAAGGGCCGTATGAGTTTCTTCATGAGTTTAGTAAAATTTGTAGGGCGCAGAGGAGACCAGCATGAGCGACTGAGGATGATTATAGGCTGAAGGCTTTGCCATTTGTGCTCAAGGGGGAAGCTAACACCTGGTTCATGCGCCTGCCCCCCAACTCTATTGAGACTTGGGCCGATTTCAAGTCAGCATTCCTGGGCGAGTTTTTTCCGTCATCCAAGACAAGCGCGCTGAAGAGGGAAATAACTAATATGAAGCAAGGGTATGATGAACCTTTGAGTGATTATTGGGAAAGATACATGGCTCTTTTGGAATCATGTCCCAACCATCGCATGGCGGACATTGAAGTACATCATACTTTCTACGAAGGTATGAACGCGGTAACCAAGGACCTGACAAATTCATCATCAGGAGGAACCTTCACGCAATTACGGGTCAGCGAAGCGAAGAGAGTCCTAAGGAAGGTACTGAATGCAAAGAAAGAGTATGACCATTCAAGGGAAGGATACAACCGAGAGCGGGCTGCTGTTGCCTCGCTTACTGATCAGGAAAATAAGCTGGAGCAGAAAATGGATTTGAAAATGGATGAGCTGAAGAAGTAACTTCTGAGTGCGATCGAGAAAAACACTCCACCACCTTCCCCAGCTGGGAATTACAAGGGTGCAGAGCAGGAAAATCAAGGACCGAACTATGATCAGCCTAATGACTTCGGGAATATGGAGCAAGTTAATGCTGCGGGATACTTCAATTCTAGTGGGCATTGGATTCAAGGTAGACAACGGGATGCACCATGGAGGGATCATCCAAACTTCCGATGGGGTGACAGAAACCAAAATCAGAACCAAGGTCAGAACCAGTATAATCCCCATCCGAACCAAAACCCTAACTGTGGATCAGCAAACCCAGACTACCAGCCCAACTGGTCAGGAAGAAACCAACAATCCCAAAACCAAAACCCACAAAACCAGAACCCGAACCCTGTCTATGTGCCGCCCCACCAGAGAAACTTCCAAAATTTCCAAAATCAGCCGAACCCAGGACCCCAACACCATCAGAACCAAAATCAATTCCAAGGCCAGCACCAGAATCAATATCCTCAAGATCAGTACACCCCTCCTGCCCAGTATAACCAATACCCGCCTAATCAAGGCCAGCAAAACTCCCAGAACTATCAACACCAAGGGCCGAGTCATTTCCAAAATTCGAACAGGCCAAGGAGATCCGTTGAGGACATGATGGGTGAAATGCTAGCGTCACAACAGAGCATCAAAGGAGAATTGCAATCCCATAATGAGGTCGTGCAGGGGATGCAAAATGCCCAGAAGGAACATAAGGCGAACATGGATATGATGAATAGGCAGTTAGCTCAACTGGCCAGTTCGGTGGGTGATTTGAAGGGAAATGCGGGGAAACTCCCATCTACAGTCCAAATGCCCGAAAAGGCAAATGTGAGTAAGGTTACGTTGAGGTCAGGAACTACTTATGACGCGCCTCAACCGAAACGACCTAGTGGAGGACTCAATGGAACGAAGATAGGTGGCGATACCATTTCAGCGGAAGAATTAGGGAGACCTATGCCTCGGATGCAGGATCCATTCTTCTTGAATGATACACCAAATGTAAGAGGTGAACCCGACACCCTACTGACCAGGAAGGAACCTCCTCAAGAAGAAGAGCCCAGAATGGAGGCCCAGACCCAGGAACTACCCAAGAAAGACTCCAAGAAGGTTGCTAAGGGACCAATAGAGGAGAAAAAAGGGGAGAAACCATTCCCATTCCGATTTGTTACAAAGAGGAAGAAAGAGAACCCGGTTGATTACTTGTCGATTTTTGGGAAATTGGATGTCACCATACCATTCCTCCAAGCCATGAAGCTACCCCCTCTCGGGAAATTCATAAAGGACTTCATAGCCGGGAGAGCCCAGAAGGATGGCAAGATTATGGTGGAAGGGATAGCTTCAGCAATAGTGCAAGAGAAGTTACCACCCAAGAGAGCCGGCCCAGGTATGTTCACCCTACCCATAACTGTAGGAGATGTGAAGGTCGAACATGCAATGTGTGATTTGGGGGCATCTATAAATGTCATGCCACTGTCTATCTATAACCGGTTGAAAGGAGTGAGGCTGTCAAATACTAGGGTGTTGATCCAACTGGCTGATAGGTCGTGCATAAGTCCTGAGGAAGTTTTAGAAAATGTGTTAGTAAGAGTGCATGATTTTACATACCCTGCTGATTTTTATGTGATCAAAATGAGTGAGCATGAAGCGAGGGAGTCTAGTGGAGTCTTGTTAGGAAGACCTTTTCTGAGAACGGCCAAGACAATAGTGGATATGGCTGAGGGGACTATTTGCATTGATTTTCATGGGGAGAAGTTTACCTTCGATATAAATGATGCCATGAAGAAACCCATCGATTCTGAAAATCTATGCTATGTTGATGTGATTGACCCCCTAGTCCAAGATTTTCTTGAGACCGAACTATTGCAGGAGAAACTCCAGGCTTTAGATGTTTATGAACAGGCTGACATAGAAGATGTTGCATGGTGTGATCTGATCAGTAGCCAAGGGTTGACTGATGAAGAAATAGAAGTAGCGATCAAGGAATTCTGTCAGAAATCGGAGTTCATTGGAGCCGCAGGGGCTCAGCTACCAGTCAGTATAGAAAAACCATCAGAGGGAGATTTAGAAAAAGAAGGAGAGACTGAGAAAAACCCTATACCCGAAGACACACTTCCACCCCAAGTTGAGTTGAAGAAGTTGCCACCGAATTTGAAGTATGCCTTCCTCGGAGGTGAGGACTCATATCCAGTGATTATCAGTAGCAGTCTTACAAGGGAACATGAGGCTAGGCTGCTGACTGTGCTAAGTAAGAACAAGAAGGCGATTGGATGGAGTCTTACGGATTTAGTGGGGATAAGCCTCGACGTCTGCATGCACCATATTAGGCTGGAAGAAGGAGCGAAAGCACATAGAGATGCTCAAAGGAAGGTAAACCCGAACATGCGAGAGGAAATATTGAAGGAAATCTTGAAGTTGTTGTCGCTAGGAATTATCTATTCAGTGCCGGACAGTGAGTGGGTCAGTCCGATTCACATGGTCCCAAAGAAGTCGGGCATCCAAGTAGTTCACAATGAGAGGAATGAGCTGATCCCAACGAGGCTAGTCACGGGTTGGCGAATGTGCATCGATTACCGTAAGCTGAACAATGCGACCAGGAAGAACCATTTTCCCCTGCCGTTCATCGACCAAATGTTGGAGAGATTAGCTGGGAAGAAGTTTTTCTGCTTTCTAGATGGGTACAGCGGGTATTTCCAAATTTACATAGATCCTGAGGACCAGGACAAGACCACTTTCACTTGCCCGTTTGGAACCTATGCATACCGTCGCATGCCTTTCGGCCTATGCAACGCTCCAGGTACGTTTCAACGATGTATGATGAGCATATTTTCTGATTTGATTGAGGATTGCATAGAGATATTCATGGATGACTTCACGGTTTACGGAGACTTGTTCGACTCTTGCCTTCACCATTTGGATATAGTTGTGGAAAGGTGTCAAGCAAAGAGTTTGGTTTTGAACTTTGAGAAGTGCCATTTTATGGTCACCGAAGGGATAGTTTTAGGACACGTGGTCTCAGAAAGAGGTATCCAAGTGGATCGAGCCAAGGTAGATGTTATATCCAAATTACCATTCCCTACTGATCAGAAGGGAATAAGGGGTTTTCTGGGGCACGCCGGATTTTATCGAAGATTTATCAAGGATTTCTCCAAGATCGCCCAGCCCCTTACCAGATTACTTCAGAATGACGTGGAGTTCATTTTTGATGAGCAATGCAAGGCTGCTTTCAACCTTCTCAAGGAAAAGCTGATATCCGCACCTATCATAAGGGCTCCTGACTGGAACCATCCTTTCGAAGTAATGTACGACGCCAGCGATTTTGCGGTAGGAGCCGTGCTGGGTCAGAAGATCGATGGGAAGAGGTACGTAATTTTTTATGCGTCCAAGACTCTGAATCAAGCCCAGCGGAATTACGATACCACTGAAAAAGAGATGCTGGCAGTGGTGTATTCTTTCGAGAAGTTCCGGCCATATTTGCTGGGATCCAAAGTCATAGTGTATACGGACTATGCAGCGATTAAGTATCTGATTGCCAAGAAGGAATCCAAACCACGCTTGATCCGATGGGTACTCTTGTTACAAGAATTTGATTGCGAGGTGGAAGATAAGAGAGGAGTCGAGAACAAGGTGGCAGACCATTTGAGCAGAATAATGCAAGATGGAAACGGTGAAGAAGTGCATGACAAGTTTCCGGAGGAACATTTGTGTGAGGTGATTTTTGCGCCTAGAAAAATTGATTGGGAATAAGTGTTCAAACTTACTGGTCAGAATGACACAGCAAAAGGGAAAGAGAAGGTAGGGCAATAGCCATGGTATGCGGACCTGGCCAACTACCTAGTGACTGGAGAGCTTCCAGAAGTACCGAGCGTTACCAAAGCACAAAGAATGAAGATCAGGAGTGAAGCAAAATACTACTTTTGGGACGACCCCTATCTGTGGAGGGTAGGGTCCGATCAAGTGATAAGGAGGTGCATTCCTGACTGGGAGCAGCAGGATGTTTTAACCCACTGCCATTCATTAGCATGTGGAGGGCACTTCGGGTCCAAGAAGACGGCAAGGAAGATTCTGGATAGCGGCTTTTACTGGCCAACTCTCAACAAAGATGCGTACGAGTTCTGCAGGAGCTGTGAGCGTTGCCAACTGACCGGTGGAATATCTGCCCGGGATGAAATGCCGCAGGTACCTATAATAGTTTGCGAGCTATTCGACATATGGGGAATGGACTTCATGGGGCCATTTCCTTCATCCTATGGGAATCTGTATATCCTAGTTGCTCTAGACTACGTCTCCAAATGGGTAGAAGCCAAGGCCATAAGCACGTGTGAAGCCAAGGAGGTGGCCAAGTTCTTAAAGAGTCATATTTTCAGCCGATTCGGTGTGCCCAGGGCGATCATATCCGATCAAGGTACACACTTCTGTAACCGTACAATTGAATCCTTGATGAAAAAGTACGGTGTGCACCATAGACTATCCAGCCCTTACCATCCGCAAGCAAATGGTCAAGCGGAGATTTCTAACCGCGAGATAAAGAAAATTTTGGAGAAGACTGTGAACACTTCTAGGAAGGATTGGAGTGTAAGGTTAGAGGATGCTCTCTAGGCGTATCGAATAGCCTACAAAACCCCCATAGACATGTCCCCTTACCGGATCGTTTTTGGGAAGATGTGCCACTTACCGGTTGGGATCGAGCATCGAGCATACTGGGCAGTACAGAAAGTGAATATGGATGCTACAGCCTGTGAAGAGGAAAGGAAGCTGCAACTGCAGGAGCTTGAGGAACTTAGATTGGAGTCATTCGACTCAGCCATGTGGTACAAAGAGCGAACTAAATTGTGGCATGATCGAAATCTAAGAACTAAGGAGCTCCACGTTGGCCAGAAAGTACTACTCTTCCAGTCAAGATTGAAGCTGATGCCAGGAAAGCTCAAGTCCAAATGGACAGGACCTTACATCATAACTGCACTCCGTTCCAATGGGGCAGTGGAAATTTCAGGAAGTTTTTCTAACTCTGAACCTTTCATAGTAAATGGACATAGGTTGAAAATATTCAGGGATAATAGCGAGGTGGGTGTAGTGGATGAAATTCCACTACAACAACTTACATCGGTTTCATACTGATCAGTAAGATAGGAATTTGGAGTTCTACGTGGCTAGTTTCTTTTGAAAATAGTTTGCATATACTGGCCAAGTAGAATTCCAAATTGCCTAAGGAAGATGTAAATATTGTAAATACGTAGTTAATCTTTGCATGCAAGATAATTTCTAAAAATCCAAAAATATTTTTAGGCCTTAATTTTAATTTGGAGTACACATTGACCAAGGGATTACTTATCTGGTGCTATTTCAGATTTTATTTAAAGGCCCATTTGATTTATTTTCCTTATTAGGTAAGTATAGGGGGGATTATGGAGAGGACGAAAATTTGAATTAAAGTTGGTGCAGCTTTTGCAGGGTGGCAGCGGCTAGGATGGCGAGTGAGCAGAGAGAAGGGACACGCTGACCAATCAGAGGCCAGCAATTTCAACCGCCTCCCATCTGAAGCGTTGCAACCGGCAACCCCTGATAACCGGTTACAACCATCTGCAACTGCTCTCTCTCACCCAAATTAAACTCACCGTCCCAACCTTTTTCCCTCACAAACCCTCATTTTCAAATTCGCTTTCAAGAAATTCTTGTCCATCTCTCTCACGGAAACATCATTCTCAACCCAAACTCTCTCCAAGATATCAAACCCTACTTTCCACCACTAAATCACAGATTTCTGATCATGGGGAAGAAAGCGTTCGCCAAGAAAATCAAACCGCGCCGCCAAAAAATCCAGGAGGCACAACCACAGCAAAATCCACCACCACCAGCACCGACCGCTCAACCACCACCTATGATTTCCATGGATGCCATGATGGCATTTCTTCGTCAACAGGACCCTACTCGGGATTGGACGGCGGCATTGGCTGGTTTCGGTCAAATGGGGGGCGTAGGAACCGCACCCAGTGAAATTCCACCTGCACCGGTCAGTCACGCAGAAGTACAATCGGAGGAGGGATCTCCTTCGGCGACCGCGCCATCGGAGACCTCGGTACCAGATTCGGCGGAGCTCGACGCTGTCGCCGCCCATTACAACTCCGACCCTGAGGAGCGTAAGAAATGGGCTAGCAAAGAAGAGACAACCCATGAGGGGAGTGGCAAAACGGAGAGGACGCCCGAGGAGGAGCCGGTGTCTCATGAAGTGGAAAGGGAGGACATAGATCTGAATGAATCAGTCTAGAAGCAGTCGTTGTAGGCCAAGCAGCGGAAGCTACTGCCTCGGAGGCTGAGGGTCTAGACCTCGCTTCGAAGGCAGTAGGCATGAGCAAGGAAACAGGAACAGAGACAGCAGAACTAGAGGTAGAAGCATCCACCCTAGTGGCACCTCAGGTAGTAAAGCCGATTCCCATCAGACGGAAACTGGTAGTGAAGACAGACTCCAAGGCAGAGCCGGCCAAACCGCGGAGGATATCGCAACGTTGTTTGGGTAAGTGGGCAGCTAGTAAGGTGAAACCGAACACGGCGGAGGATCCTCTAGAGATCGTGAGTGACGACGAACGGACAACTCTCACAAAACCTGGGGAGGAGCCCTTACCTGTTACCGACCTAGAGGATGCTGCAATGGAAACCAGAGCGGTATCTCCAACACTGAGTGGCCAAGGTGAAGAGGCTGACGGGATGACTGAGGGTCTGGACCTCGCATCCAGGTCAGTAGGCCACAAGGAGACCAGTCCTACTATCCAGGATCCACTTTCAACACAAGCTGAGAAGGAACCCGAAGAAGAGAAAGACATAGATGACGGTGAGGAAGTTAGATACCGTGAAGAGAGAAAACGAAAGGGGAAGGCCCCTATGAAAAAGAAGCCCAGCAAAAAGAAGCCACGTACAGTAAACACTGGCATAGTCATTACTGAGTCAGTTCAGCGAGTCCAGGAACACCGGAGGCAGCGAAGTGATAGCGAATACGCTGCCAGCGAGGAATCAGCCTCCGACAGCGATATCTCTTTGGAGGAAGAGGAGTACGCAGAACAACAGCTTCAGAATGATCATCGAGAGTTAGTCCACCCACCGGTAGTGAGACTGAGGTACCGGCGCTGGACAGTGGACCTTACTGATGATCTGGTGGAGGAGATGGAGCTTTTCGACTCGAAGGAGCTACAGAAAGCTTTCGATAGCAAGGATGAAGGGAGTAAGCAGGTGAAGAGCGGAAATGTACTTCACATTCCTTCTTTAGATGAGTTAGGTGCCCGCGAGCAGTTTCTATCTTATTTGCACGCGTTAGGATTCGAATGGTTGTTGGAGAATGGGGATCCGAGTGTCCCGGTTAGATTAGCGAAGGAGTTTTTCACGACCTTTAGGTTTAAGGTCACCACTGATCTAGATGAGGAATGTATCAGTTTTAGGCTGTTTGGCGGGGAGATACGGATGAGCTTGATTGAGTGGACCGTGCGTCTGGGAATGTGCAGTTTAGAGGAGGCCATAGGGCCTGAGTGGAGAAGTAGGGAGCGGGGAATTCCCCACAGACATGTGGAATTTGAGCCACAAGAAGCCTGGGAGGAGCTTACTCACCCTGATGCAGGGCAATTCCAGTCCACTATTTCCCGCTCCGTTCATTTCAACAACCCAATTCTGCGTCTTGTACAACTTTAACCGAGACAAAAGAAGCAGAGCAGAAACTAGAGGCGGAACAAGAGGAAGGAGATGCCGAAGAGTCGGCAGATTCTGGGAACAAGCAATCCGAGAATGAGGAGGAGAAACCGGTAGAACCACCTGCACCACAACCTGCCCCGCGAAGGAGCAGGAGGAACAAGTGACCACCACACCTACTAACCAGTTAGTTTTCTTTTTATTTTCAGTTTTTAGTTTTTCGTATTTTAATTGTGTTTTGTTTTTTTTAGGTAGTATAATTTCTATTTGTGCGCAAACCCCATTCATAACACTTAGCCTATTTTATAGTCTAAGTGTGAGAAGTTAAGGGTCTGTCTTTTTGGGCGCATGTGTTTGTGTTTTCTGTTTTCTTTTTTCGTAAGCATGTTGGCTCACACTTAGCCCATTGCATGGCCTAAGTGTGAGGAGTTTTGTATATATGTGTGTTTTATTTGTTGGTTTCTGTTTAGGTTTTCAAACTCTCCCACTTAGCCCATTCCATAGTCTAAGTGTGAGAAGTTTTAGTTTTAATATGTTGTTTTTGTCTGTTTGTCTATGTGTCCATCATACTGGCCATTACCTTTTCCACTTCACAGCCCTATCTGAGGGCAGACACTTGTGAAGTGGGAGGGGGGATGCAATGACCAGTATGATGAATGTGTATATGTGTAGTCTGTGTTTGTGCTTGTGTTAGTGTCTTGTTAGGTCTAGTTTTTTTTCTTTTGTGTGTTGATTGGGCTTAAAACTCAACTGTCTTGAGCTGACGGTGAGGGGAATTGAGGGAAATAAGACATGCTGGAAAACAGAAACCACCCCCCTTAGTACCTCCTAGCCAGGATAGATGATGCGAGTATAAAAGAAAAGCCCATACTTAGAGCCAAACACGAAAGCCCTCTTAAAATGAGAGTTATAAGCTTTAAGTGGAACCACTTTCCACATGTTTAGAAAAGAAAAGAGCGGCTGTCACAAATTGCCTAGGGTGAAGTGACTGCGTGTAGCAACACTGAAGGCAGTAGGAACCCCCCCCCCCAAAAAAAACCACCTTTAGAACCTCTTTTCTAACTCTTTATACCCAGATAAATACCCCGAGCCACTGGGACTGTGTGTGTGCAAGGCATGAAGCGAATGAAGCTTACTGGCTAGAAGGGTGTACAAGAAAGCAGAATCCAACTGGACAAGAAAGTTTGGAAGAAAATCGGCCAGGGAGTCATCCCAGGCCCAAAAAGAAGGTATAAGGGTGGCGAAGCCACGAGGAAAAAAAAGAAAAAAAGAGAAGAAGAAAGAATATGAAGAAAATGGTCAGAAAAAAAAAAAAAAAAAAAACTCGTCCACAAAAAAAATGAAGAAGGAATAAGGGTGGCGAAGCCACAAAGATGCTACTGACCAGTTGGAGACCAAAGCCAGAAGCGCCAACTAAGAAAAGCAACTAACCAGAAGCCCAAATGCACACAGTTCCCCCACATCAAATAAAATAGAAGTTTTTTTGAACCTTAGAGCCTTAGGAACATCCACCCAAAACACTACAAACCAATAGCCCCGTTACAAACCTTTAAGCCCTTCAGTAGCTGCACGTGAAATCTAAGTCCGAAGCAATTGTGGTTGAGCACTATGAGAGAACAGTCCTAACATTCCCGGAGAGGTATGAGTGACTGAGTGAACCTAGTGTTTGGCCGAAAGTTTGGGCGATCTTGACGAGCGGATATACTGACTGGGAGAGAAAGGGGGCGGCGGAAGTTCAAGGCTATCTAAGGCCGGATTGCACCTGATCCCGAGGGGAGGGATGGTTGAAAATATAGCCCAATCTTTGTGTTTAGTCTTTCTGTGTTCGTTTATGTGTTTTTCTTTTCTGTGCTTGTTTTTGTTTTTTTTGTTTTCTCTTTCCGTTGTAGTCTAGGGTCTAGTTTAGGATTGAGTCGGTCAGGGGAGTAACCAGGCTAGAATCCGACTTATTTCTTTTCGTTTGTTCTTCACGCTTGAGGACAAGCATGTGGTAAGTGTGAGCAGTTTGATAAGTCGTATTCTAGGCCTTGGTTACTGGTCAGTATGATGTGCAAAATTGATTATATCTGCAAAACAGTTGCTCAAAGTGTGCAGGTTAAGTGTTCTAGCCAGAAGGGAAGTTTCGGAATGTTCAGGTGAAAAAGGGGGCCAGCATGATCTCATACTGATCAGTATTTGTGCTGAAACGGCTTGAGATGGAGAAGACGGATAGTTGGGACGGATTACCCACAATGGAGGGCAAAGAAGTCAACTTGCAATGAGGATATTCCCTAAAATCAAGGGTAAGCCTCCCTATAAAAGGAAGCCAACAAGGAGAGAGAAAAAGAGACACATTCACTCATTCACCACCATCTTTAGGTAGAGAGTTCTCTCGGTAATACCAGTCTTTCAGATGTGTCCCGCTTCTTGCCTCGCCGCAGCCATGATCACCTGACACCCAGATGTTCCCGGAGTACCAGTCATCCTTATTCCAGCCAGCAAGATCATAGTTTAGGAGTTCCATCGCCCGGAGTGGCGAAACACTTTTATTTCACTTTCGTAGTTAAATTGCTTGTTTTTCCTTACGTTGGATCTTTGTTGTTTTTGGATATTTTCTGCTTTTGAAGTACTTGTTGAAGATCCGAACGTGTTTATGCTATGAAGTTGTTTTCTGTTCAGTTTACTTCGCCGATCTCTTTTCCTTCTGCCTAGTTAGCTTAGATCTAGAGTTTCTGGTCGTTTTGAGTATCGAATCGTGCGTTTCCAGTTAGTAGTTTATTTCTTCGAGTTAGCATAATCTGTTTACTTTTATTTCATAGAGGTTTGTGTCATGCAAGGTGCAGTTATGTGTTTCTTGTTTTCTCCATGCTGATCAGTAGGCGGGATTTCAGTTTCGATATTTGATTTTCGATTTGGAATTTTTGATTGTAGATCTGTGTTCGTGAGTTATTAATCTGTGTTTTTATGGTGCTGAATCTGGTTTGTTTTTCTGATTTTAGTTTGTGTTTGTTGAAGAAGATGATGTCCATATCCAAGTTTGGGACCACTTTTGCTTTTTAGATGCCTTTTGCTTTTTTTTGTCCTTCACCTTTAGTACACCCTGCAGATCTGTGAGCCTAGTCACCACAACTACCACTTATTCTCTGCTTTTCTGTTTAGCCTTTTATAGAAACCTAGTACTTTCCGCATATTTTCTGTTACACCGCATCCACCATAATTCCACGTACACCACTACATGTCGACCACCATTTACCCTTCTTAGTCAGTAGGACACCATCTTAATTTCCCGTCTAGGTAGAGACTCAGCCCAAGCGTGGTAGCTAACCAAACCATCCAGAATATCACCACAATAGTTTTAACGCACCATCTCTGTGGGATTCGACCCCTACCTTCACTATACTACCCAGTAGAAGAGGGTTGAGGAATCTTTGAAACCAGGGTCTAGGCTTAGTTAGGATCTCTATCCTGACCAGTAGGATATATCCTTGCTTGAACAACACCTACGCACCCTGCTGCATCTTTAACGAGGATAGATGACATATTCGATCAACTTCGAGGAGCCGGTGTGTTCTCAAAGATGGACTTAAGGTCCGGATACCATCAATTGAGAATTCGAAGAGATGACATACCGAAGACTGCTTTTCGCACAAGGTATGGTCACTATGAGGTGGTAATGCCGTTTGGATTGACGAATGCACCTGCTGTATTCATGGATTTGATGAATCGAGTATTTCATCCATATTTGGATAAATTCGTTTTGGTCTTCATAGATGATGTACTCGTCTACTCGAAGGATGAGAAGGAACTCGAGGAACACCTGCGAATTACTTTGGAGCCGTTGAGGAGTGAGACACTATATGCTAAATTCAGCAAGTGTGAGTTTTGACTTAAGGAAGTGAACTTCCTTGGTCACATTGTATCGGCAGAAGGAATTCGAGTGGACCCCGCCAAGTTCGAGGCGGTACAGCAATGGAAAGCACCTTCAACACCAAACGAGATTCGAAGTTTCCTAGGCTTGGCAGGATACTACCGAAGGTTATAGAGGGATTCTCCAAGATAGCGAAACCCATGACCCAACAACTCAAAAAGAGGGTAAAAGTCAATTGGACCCCCGAGTGTGAGGCAAGTTTTCAACTATTGAAGGAAAAGCTAACTAGTGCACCGATTCTAGCTGTGCCAGAGCCTGGAGTGAACTACGTAGTGTACACGGATGCTTCAAAGGTGGGACTCGGATGTGTATTGATGCAAAACAACAAGGTGATTGCTTATGCATCCCGACAATTGAAGCCACACGAGTTGAACTATCCAACCCACGACTTGGAGTTAGCAGCGGTAGTTCACGCCTTAAAGATTTGGAGACATCATCTCTACGGAGTTCGATGTGAGATCTTTACAGACCACAAAATCCTGAAGTATTTCTTCGAGCAGAAAGATTTGAATATGCGGCAAAGAAGATGGCTCGAGTTGGTGAAAGACTACGATTGTGGCATCAATTATCACCCCGGCAAAGCAAATGTAGTGGCGAATGCTTTGAGCCGGAAAGATCATTCCCAGCTGGCTATTTTTATCACCAAGGAAGAAAGCTGATTCGCGAGTTCAGCAAGATGTGTTTGGAAGTGGTAAGAGCACCTGAAACAGTGGAAGCACGAATCGCCACTTTAGCCGTTGAACCGGATCTGAGGTCGAGAATTATTGCAGCACAACGGATGGATGCAAAGTTGGAGGAGATTCGTGTAGAAGTGCGAACCGGTGAATCTGGGAATTTTAGTGAAGAAGGCGACAATGCCCTTACTTTCGAAGGGAGATTATGCATGCCGGATAACGGGAAGCTCAAAAACGAGGTGATGAGTGAAGCACATGAAACTCCTTACACTGCTCACCCAGGAAGTACGAAAATGTATCAAGATCTCAAGAAGTCCTTTTGGTGGAATGGTATGAAGAGGGACATAGCGTCATTCGTCGAGAGATGTTTAGTCTGCCAGCAAGTGAAGATTCTACATCAACGGCCGTATGGGAAGCTACAACCACTAGAAATTCCTGAGTGGAAATGGGAGCACATCGCCATGGATTTCGTGACAGGTTTGCCAAGGACTCTGAGAGGGAACACCGCCATTTGGGTAATTATAGATCGACTTACCAAGAGTGCGCATTTTATACCGATTCTCATAAGCTATGGGTCCAACAAACTAGCTCAGATTTACATAAGGGAGATAGTTCGATTGCATGGAGTTCCAGTGACTATCACGTCCGACCGTGACCCAAAATTCACCTCAAGATTTTGGATAAGTCTACAGAAAGAGCTTGGAACCAAATTGAACTTCAGCACAGCGTTTCACCTGCAAACCAATGGACAGTCCGAAAGAACGATCAAAACTCTCGAAGATATGCTAAGAGCCGTGGTACTCGACCGAGGGGGAAGTTGGGAGGCAACACTACCACTGATCGAGTTCGCCTACAACAATAGCTTCCAAGCAACGATAAACATGGCGTCGTATGAGGCATTATATGGAAGAAAGTGTAGATCGCCGCTCTACTGGGATGAAGTTGGGGAGAGAAGAATACTCAGACCTGATGCAGTTGAAGAGATGGTGGGAATCGTTCGACAAATTCGTGAGAGGATAAAAGAAGCTCAAGACAGACAGAAATCATACGCGGATGTCCGACGAACCGACTTACAATTTCAAGCTGGCGATAAAGTTTTCTTGAAGGTATCTCCATCAAAAGGGATAACACGATTTGGCGTCAAGGGCAAATTGAAACCGCGATTTATCGGACCTTACGAAATTCTCGAAGGAGTGGGCCCCGTTGCATATCGATTGGCGCTACCACCAATCCTGGGAAATGTGCACAACGTTTTCCATGTGTCGCAGTTACGGAAATACATGTTCGACCCAAAGCACGTGATCCTTTTTGAGGAAGTCGCGTTGAATCCAGACTTGAGCTATGAGGAGAGACCCCAATCCATTTTAGACCGAAAGATCCAGAATGTGAGGAATAAACCTGTTGCTTGTGTGAAAGTGCTATGGGAAAATCATGGGCATGAAGAAGCCACGTGGGAGAATGAGGATAAAATGATGGGATTGTACCCAGAACTCTTTACTTGATGGTAGCAAATTTCAGGACGAAATTTCTGTTAAGGGTGGAAGGATGTAACGCCCCACTTTTCGAACCCTAAAGTACATGTATTTAATGCTTTTGATATTGTGAGGTCCGCAAATTAATTATCGAGTAAAATTGTTGGATACCTTTTGTGACCTAAATTTTTAGTTGGAATTTTGACTGGGTCAACATTGTTGAATATGTGACGTGGCTGCTCGAATAACTGGATACGGGGATAAATTAAAGGTTTTCGAAAAATTGATTATTTGTTATGAGAGCTAGAAATTATGAAATAAATTACAATGCGAAATTGAATAATTTCCTTTCCGTGAGGAATATTTATTGGACTCAATTCCGTGTTGGATCCGATAAATTAAATAAATGGTATGAAAGTCCAGTCCGTGATAAATAAATTGTGAACTGCACAATTTAAAATAAAATACAATGGGCTGTGAATTAAACTAAACTAATTAAAATAAAATATCTTTAATTCAAATTTTTAATTAAAGATTCTACGCAGATTTTTCCTCCTCCGTGATGAGATATTCCTCTTCCGTAATCTGCAATTAAATGCCAAATAAATTCAAATTTATCCAAAAAAAAAGTAACAGATTCGAAATTTATTCTTCTTCCCCACGTTGAAAAAAATCCACTCTCTCCCGTAAATCCCTCCCATATCTTTAACCACCCTTCCCCACTATTAAATCTCCAATCAGTTTATTTTCTTCACCTATCGTTCTCTACAGCAAAAGAAAAAAAAAGAAGAACCAAGATCCATTCTGCTCAATTTAAACTCAAGAAATCAAAATCCTTTCAGCCTTAAGGATCTTCCTTTCCAGCCTTGTGAACTCCACAACCAAGTCCTACTCACGGAGGTAAAATTTCTACCCAATTCCAAAGTATGAATTTTTTTAGCGTTTCATTCATAACATATCATCATACTCCACATCTCACGTTTTTCAATCAGCAATCAAACATAACTCGAACAACGACACAATCAAAACCTATCGGACATCACGAATTGAAACCCCTTGCCGTGAATTGAAAACCGAAACGAAACAAAATTGTAAGAAAACACAAATTGGTGCAAATTAAGGTGAAAATACCGCCATAAATCCTCGACGGAGGAGAAGGTGTAAACCGGACGAATGGAGCTTTCCCACGCAGCTTGTCTCGATTTGGTGTAGGGATTTTCGAACATAAACATCACAAAATATTCTTCTCAAACTCAATCCATTTCCTCCGATCTGTTATTCAAGATTTCGGTCACATTTTGTTCTTCAATTGATCAATTCGAAGCTGTTCGGAGGTGAATCGGATCGGCTGGACGGCGGTGGACGCGCCCCAGTAGCAGCAGCCCTTCCGGCGGATCGGCGGCTACAGCAGCGCCTCCCGGCAGCTGCGTCGCGTCTTCCCGGCGGCGACGGAGCAGCGGCGCGACAGCAGCACCGCTTCTTCCAGCGAGCGGTGGTCGCCGGCGTGAGGGTCGATGCGACCGGGGAGCAACGATGCGGCGTGGAATGAATTGAAGGAATCCGACGGAATTTGGATGAATTCGCTGCAATTTGTCGACGAAGAAAGAGGAGTAGAGAGTTAGAAAGAGAGGAAGAGAGAGACTTGGAGATGGTGGCAGTGGAGAATGGGGGTGTATAATTAAATTTTGGGCCTTTTGTTATTAATTGGGATTGGGCCTCATTAATTAGAATTGGATGTTTGGGCTCAATTTAATTGGTTGGGCCTCTTTAATTTAAATGGTAGGATTTGGTTAGTTGGACTCCAATTTAATTTGTTGGGGCTTCCTAATTTAATTGGAGACATAAAGTGGGGGAAATAATTAAGTTTTGGGGCTTTTAAATAAATCTTTGGGCAGATAATTAATAGTGACGAATTATTTAATTAATTTCGGAATATTTCAACGAATGAATAATTATATCCTAAGTCCAAAATAAATATAGTTCGAGGGGAAAATGCTTGCGATAATGTGATTACTTTTTATTAATTTTGGGGATTTTATTTCGATATTGTTGAGGAAAAATACGAGGAGCCAATGGAGGAATTAGGGGCGTAAGCGGCCGCCGAGTAATCGAAAACCGAGATAAAACGAGTTAAATAACTTCGCCTAGGATGCATGCATCTTATTTATTTAATTTGAAAGTGTGTTGATTTATGTGTTATTTTAATTCTAAAGGTGATATCTCGCAAGGGAATCGTGAACGCAAAGGAAAGAAAATAGTTTCGGAGTAAGCAATCGAGGTGGGCTTTCTTTTAAATACGGACAACGTCCTAAATATTTGACTTTTAACGTGCCTATCTGATGTGGCTTTATGCCATTATTATATAAATCGAATTCGGGTCCTCGTAGGGCCACAAACCCTACTTGGATTAGTGTACACCTATGGTAGATCGTGTGCTAGCGTACGGGCTGGCAACTCTTTCCCTTGGTCGTTTCCGCTGTGACGTTTCGTTTAATTATGTTTTATTTGGGCTGACAACTTTAATTGTTAGGGTAATGGATATTCCGGATTTCTTGTTGGATAATATTAAACTCTTGGTTATTTATTGGGATATTAATTGTTGGTCCAACTTGTGTTGAAACCCTATTTCTTTTCGTCTATTTATTAAATTCTTTTGATCACGATCGCCTGTATTTATTAACCCTAAAGGGCGGTCGTGACACCTGGGCTATTGGATTGCCTACTCGATAAGTCAGATTGCCAGTCACCCTGCCCGCCGCCTCAACGTCTGCCACCTTCTCGGAGCATATCTAAGGCGAAATTGGACCCTGGAATTCCAGGAGGGTGTGGAGCTTCCCAGTCGCTGCCCAAAACCTGAACTGTTTAACATTGATTTCTTTGTAAGAATTAAGGTGCTTGAACGACTGCGCGACGGGAGACTTCACTTCATCTCGAAGGTTCGGAAGGAGAATCAGGCAGAGCAACAAGAGATACGGCAGGCGGAGACAGAGGAGGCCGGACGCGGGAACAAGAGGATAACGACAGACCAACCGGCAAGCCCCGACAGACAACCACGGCAGAGGTTGGAGCTAACAACCATAGCAGAACCAGAGGTGCCTGCACGCGCTATCAACGAATGGAGGCTCCGCGTGGAGCAGTTTCTAACGTAGCTGGTGGAGAATTCGAATGCCCAGCTGGTCGCTCAATCCAGGGTCTTGCAAGCTATTCGCCAATTGACCCTCGCTATGCAACCACCTCCCTCTACAAGCTCTCCTCTACCTAGGCGTCTGATGTCCTCCAGGCAACCTTCAGCGTCTCCGAGTCAACCCCCAGGGAACTTTCAAATACACCCCCCATATCTCCGCTCGTTTTAAGTTTACAAACAATTTTTTTTTTGTTGGTCTGTATATACTCATGCTCTTTTGTTCTCTTACACTTAGCCCAATGTCTGGTCTAAGTGTGAGAAGTATGCATGATATTTTTGCTATCTCTGTTTGCCTGCGTTTACGTATTTAAGTTCTATTTTTCTATTTTCATTAGCAACTTTTTGATTGCCGGTACTGCCTCACACTTAGCCCAGTGTCTGGTCTAAGTGTGAGAAGTTCCATTGATTGTTGTTATGCCATAGCCTGTGCCTAACCCTTCTTTCCACTGCATCCAGTCCCTCGAGGACGAGTTCATATGCAATGGGGAGGGGATATGGGTTAGTTACAATAAAATCATACATGCTAATTTTTTTCTCAAAAATAACAAATTCCAGGTAGTAATAGATAGACAATATGCATGAAATTGGATAAATGGAAGACTTGATTACTTTTTGGGAGAGTTAGAAAAAGGATTCAGTATGCTCACATGTAAAACTTGATTGCAAAAACTTGATGAATTTGAATGAGGCAAGTATGATGGAAACGCTCAATTTCTAAACCAACTATGAAGCCTCTCTATATGTGAGTTATAAGTCAAAAGTAGAACACTTTCTACTATTTTTACAAAAGAAAAAAAATTACGAGAGGTTGACTTTTAATATTGAGATGAAAATTGCACATGTAGTAATGACTAAAGGCATTAGGACTTAACCATTTGAGTCGTGTTCTTCTTTCGTTCCACAAACCCGCCTCATTAGTAAAGGCACCCCCTAGTAGCCAATTCGAGCCCATACACTCTTTCCCTTTCTTTGAAGCCTTAAAACCAAATTCAAAGTTTCATATCACATGAGGAAAGATAGTCAAAGAAATGAAGTTTGTCAAGGGAAACAAAAGGGGGATAGCAATAAGAATGGTCGGAATAAAGGGTAGTCGGGTTGATCAAGTTAGACAATCAGGTTGATCATATGAAAAGAATAAAAACAAAATAAAAAAAAAGAAAAGAGGAAGGGCAGGAAATAGTTGTAACCTGACCCAGGAAATCAAAAGTAAAAATAATAATAAGCCGAAGGTTATAAGGCTAAAGGTCGAAATCTGACCAAGAGGGAGCACCAAGAAATAAATATCCCAATTCTAATCCAACTAGTTTAGTCAAATCTTTGGCCTTTCGACTCATGTGATTTTTCTTTAAAACCTTTATATTTAAACTTAGAACCCCTAGGACCCTAACCTAACACGTTACTACCCTTGAGCCCCGTTACAACCCAAAACAAAGACCTTAAGGAACTATCTTGTGTAGTCCGATTCAAAGTATTAAATTTGTGGCAACACCGAGTGAATAGTCCTAATATCTCTGGTGAGAAAATAGTGACTGAGTGAATCCAACAGTGGTTTTTAAATTGAGCAATCTTGACAAGCTGACACCTTGATCAAGCAAAGGCGAAAAAGAAGGAACACAAGCTACTGACAAATGGATTAACCTCGACCTCGGGTATGATTGTTGGAAAATTATTCGGTCTAATGCATACATGTGAATACGTGTTTTTATCTTAAAGTTTTGTTTTTCTTTTCGTTTTCCTTTACTAGTGAAATAAGTAAACCATGCCTGAAATCTGCCTTATCTTTTTCTTTTATTTTTCTTTATACTTGAGGACAAGTATGTTTTAAGTGTGAGCAGTTTGATAAGACTCATTTCATGCATCGGTTTAAGGGTGAAATACATGCTACTTGATCGATTTATCACGCAAAACAAGTGTTAAATGTGCAGAAATACCACTTAACCAAGGCAGCAAGGCCGAACTGATCAAGCAAGTACAAAAGGCGATAAAAGGCCAAGAATCGGGGGAGTTGATCAAGGGGGAGCGATCAAGCAGTTAGGTGGGGACCGCTGGCTTCTAGAAGAAGAACACGTGAGGAAATGAGCTGGATATAGCGCACCATTCTGTTATCAAGGACGACGTTCTAGAAGGGGACACGTGCTGGAATATGAGATGCAAGGACGGAGCTGAGTCACGAATCTGTTACCAAAAAGCGTCATCATTCTAAAAGAACAGCACGTAGCAATCAATGAGTCGCTCACTCTCAGAATGAGCAAATATTCCCTGTCAAGATCGTTATCCAGCTGGCGGCCGAATCGAGCTTATAAATAGAGGGTGTGCCACCACAGGAAGGCATCCGAGACTTTACTTTTTGTCTAGTTTAGCTTAGCTTAGTTATTTAGCGTAGTTCAGCTCTCTAGCTTAGTTTAGTTCAGCTCTCTAGCTTTGTTTAGTTCAGTTCTCTAGCTTAGTTAGATAGCTTAGTTTAAAGGGCGACCGAAAGGGAGGGCTGCAGAATACTCAATTCTGTTAGCGTTATCTTAAGTTTCCCGCTGAGATTTTTCTCAGTTTTTACCGCTTTCTTAGATTCCAAAGTGTTAGCTTAGTTTAAATTTCACGTTGTACTCAGCTTTTAGTTTAATCAAAGTTATTTTCGCTTTTAATCCGCGCATTTACTTTTCTGTTATTACCTGCAATTCACTTAATCCAGTAGTTAAATTTCCATTGATCAAGCTAGCTAGTTTAATTCTGTCTAGATTAAAACCAGTAGTTAAAAACTCTCAAGTTAAAGCGTGCCAGCAGCCAACCCCCCTGTTCACTACTCACACACTCGACATACCAACTTCTCTGTGGGATCGACCCCGAACTTGCCGCTTTACTGTTAAAGTTGTGCAAAATTGAGAGTTATAAATTACTTTGGCAAGGCGGAAAGGGCGAGAGCTAGATTGCATTGATTAAGTGGCAACGACATTTGCTAATTGATCCAATCGGTTCGGTTATCATTCCATATAATTTGATCCGCATTCTATTCGTGTTTTCGACCTCTTTCCAAGTCCTTCCAATCTTATTTGTCTTATTTCGTTTCGACTTGTATCTAAGCCAATGGACTTGTGTTCTTTCTTATTGATGCTAGTTTTCTTGTTGTATATTGTTTCTTAGGCCGCAATTGCAAGCATAGAAACAATTGACAGAAGATTGTTTTCAAATATTTTATACTGTAGTGTAAGTTAGGCCAAATAGTTAAATAAAATATGAAATGAGAGGATCAAATCTAGTCCATCTCACATTTTTTCCAAAATAAAATTATAAATTAGGAGTACAAAGTTTCTAATTTCCGCAATTATCATATTCATTTCTTTCTCAGCAAAGTATAAGATTATATGATAATCAATTTTTAAACATGTGAAAATAATATGGTGGTTAGGAATATATGTTAATTGACTTCTTAGTTAAATACTACTATACAAGTTTTTGTGGTCGATGGCATGTATAAAATTGAATATCACTTGGGATGGATCATAATTTGATAAGCCTTGGGGGCTTATCGGGATTCCGAGCACCTGTTTTGTATGATTAAAGGAACGAAAATAAACAACCAATCCGCGGTAGGGTTTGTGAAGAACTAGGGTTTCGAGAAAGAAGATCTTTTATTTCTCAATTCTCGATGATTTTGACTCTCTAATGAACTCTTTGTATATAGAGTTCGGACCTTACTTGATTCGACTCTACGATTCGGGAAAGAATCAAGAAGAAAATCCGAAAAGATTTAGCAAATCTAAACTAATAAAAAATAATGTTTGAAAGGAAAATAAAATCAGCAAAATAATAAAACGAGAAAGCATAATGTAAAGTCCTTGAAGCGTGAGGGCCTTGACGACGCGCGCTTCGGTCGGTCCTTCCTGTTTTGCGCAGCACTCATAGGTCGCCCTCTTGGCTTGGCTGGAGTTGTCTCTAGTTCCGGTGCTTCCTCGTCTGCAAGCTCTGGTTCACGGCGCGGCGTCTCTACGTTGAGATCCCTATCAACTCCCTCGTCCTTAGAAACAACCCTTGTCCTCACGGCCAGGGTCGGCTCCCACGCTGGTGTAGATGGATCAGAACCCGAATACACGAGCCATTGGCGCTGCGGCAATCCCCCTGCAGCGTGACTCTCTCTTCGGTCGCTCGAATGGGCGTGTCAATCGGTCTACCATTTCTGAAATCACTGGGAAGTTGATCGATGGCCGAATCAGCCAACGACGGAATAAAGAGCTTCAACAACGACACATGAAAAACGTCGTGAATGCGACTGCCCAGAGGAAGTTGTAGACGGTATGCTACTGCCCCAATTAGCTGCAAAACTTCAAACGGGCCATAGTAACGACGACTCAACTTAGCCTAAATCGGGCGCCCCACGGAAACTTGCCGATATGGCTGAAGGCGAAGAAGAACACGATCACCCACACTGAACTCCACATTCTTCCGATGCTTATTCCGATGCTTATTAGCATGAGTAGCCATTCGTTGTTGAGCCATAGCCAAATTCCTTTTCAAAAGTTGCATCAAAGTCGTGTGCTCACCTAAGGACGCAGCCACTACTGAATTCTTCGCTGGTACGGAAGGTGTGCCAAAAACATTTGGAGGATCCCGACCGTAGAGGGCCTTGAAGGGAGACATACCAATGCTTACATTCATGCTACAATTCATAGCCAATTCCGGCTAAGGGAAGAACTCGAACCATTTCCTAGGCTGCTCGAAAGTGAACGCCCGCAAATATTGTTCAAGAGATCGATTGGTGACCTCCGACTGGCCATCCGTTTGGGGGTGATAAGCAGTGGTGAACTGTTGTTTTGTGCCGCTCAAAGCCATCAACTCCGTCCAAAATTCACTAAAAAGGATAGTATCGCGGTCAGACAGAAGATTTTCCTGAAATCCATGTAATTTCACCACCGTGTTGACGAATAATTTGGCCACTCACGGGGCATCAAAACCTGTAGGCAAGGCACCGAAATGAGTATATTTGGAGAGGTGATCGACCACGACCATGATAGCAGTGAAGCCGTGCGACGGTGGGAGACCACAATGAAATCCATCGATGCGGCGGACCAAACCGAATCAGGGATAGGCAATGGCTGAATCAGCCCAGAAGGCTTGTTCGTGACATACTTGGTCACCTGGCAGACTCCGCAAGCTGCGACATAGCGACGCACATCAGCGCGCATTCCGGGCAAGTAGAAGGAAGCCACGACCCGTGCAAATGTCCGTTTCTCTCCTGGATGTTCGTCCGTCTTTACGTCATGCGACTCCCGCAAGACGCCGTTGCGCACCGCCGATTCACGGCTCAAATAAATGCTATGCTTGAAATACAAAACCCCATCATCCACTGAAACATGCAATGGAGCTTTTTGAGCCAGAACCTCTTCACGAAGGCGGACAAGGTCAGGGAGCTCCAAATTCTCCACACGAATCTTCGCCATAATAGTTGGAGTCGTTTGAGAGAGCAGCACAAACACAAATTTTCCCTAATAGCAGCGTCCTGGTCGCGGCGTGATAAGGCATCCGTGACGCGGTTGGAAGCTCCCGATTTGTATTCAATCATAAATTTGAACCCCATAAGCTTTCTAAGATAAAATTATTGATCCGGTGATCGCTCCTAATAATAAACTCTCTGCCAAGGAGGTACTGTCGCCATTTCTGTACCGTTTCAACGATCGCGTAAAGCTCCTTGTGATAAGTTGAAGCTAAACGGCGTTTCGGCCCCAACTTTTTACTGAAATAAGCAAGGGGGTAGCCATTCTGAAGTAAGACCGCGCCTATACCAAAGTCGCACGCATCCGTCTCGATAGTGAAAGGAATCTCAAAGTTCGGTAAGTGGTGCACCGGAGCTGCCATCATGGCGTCCTTAAGGGCTGCCAAACTGTCTGCCACGGCAGAGGACCAAATAAAGGCCTCTTTCTTCAACAAGTCTGTGAGTGGGGATGCGATGACGGAATAGTCCTTGACAAAACGGCGATAGTACCCTGTTAAGCCCAGAAGCCCACGCAATTGCTTGACCGTAGTCGGCGTCGGCCAAGAGGTCATTGCTTCCACCTTCGACGTGTCAACCCGAAGTTCCCCAGCCAAAATTACATGACCCAAGTAATCAATAGTGCTCACCCCAAAAGAGCATTTCGATGGTTTGAGATAAAAGCAGTTGGTGTGTAAAATCGTCATGACTTGCTCCAAGTGGGAAGCATGGTCCGTCATAGAGCCACTATAGACCAAGATATCGTCGAAGAAAACAATCACAAAGTGGCGCAAAAAGGGGCGAAATATGCTATTCATTGCGGCTTGAAACGTAGACGACGCATTCGTCAACCCAAAGGGCATTACCAAGAATTCGAAATGGCCGTCGTGCGTCCGGAAGGCGGTTTTGTGGATGTCGTCAACACGCATCCGTATCTGATGGTAGCCTGAGCGAAGGTCAAGATTAGAAAACACCCTCGCCTTACTCAGCTAATCAAAGAGCTCATCGGCCTTCAGAATCGGGAAGTGGTCGAGTGTAGTGTCGGCATTAAGTGCCCTGTAGTCGATGCAAAATCGAAATGACCCATCTTTTTTTTTCTGACCAGCAGGACGGGTAAAGAGAACGGGCTTGTGCTATGCTGTATGACCCCCTGCGATAACATCTCCTTAACCTGTCGTTCGATTTCCATTTTTTGGAAGTACGGATACCAATAAGGCTTCACATTCACTGATCTCGTCCCCTCTGGAAGATGGATTTTGTGATCCCACTTGCGTGGGAGAGGCAGTGTTGTGGGCACCGAGAACACAGAGTCGAAGGTGGCGAGTGTTGGAAATAATGAGTTGGGGTATCAAGGAGTGTTGGAAATAATAAAGTTGGAGTATCAAGACTATTGGAAAGAGACATCTTATAAGTTCAAGGAATATAACATTAATTCTGTTATAATTCCAAGTGCATAGTACCTAGAAGTATTTATTTCTCTAGCATTATAAATAGGACGATCAAGTGTATCACAAATCATCTCAGTGCAATACAATTCCTAGTTTTGTCATGGTATCAAGAGCAGAAACGGTTATGTGGTTCAATCGAACTCAGAATTAAAATTCATCATTGTTCAAACCCTTCCCAAACCTTTCGACTAAGATCCGGCAGAAATCCAAAAACAACCAATCCCGAACCTTGGCTACATATACAACAGAAATCTCTCAAACCTACACCTAAAAACAACCAAAATCAAGTGAGTGTCAATCAACTTGACAAACACCAACGTCAACGCCGACATAGGAGCCGACTTCGGTGCTCGTCAGGGAGCACCACCGCCCCAGTTTGGCGGTCAAGACAGAGCACCACAGCCCCGCCGCCCCATCGAGGACCATCTCCACCACCACAATCACGCAACAATTCCTCAAATCGGAGAGGAATCGACAAATCAAAATTGTATTGTACCCATTGTGGGATGACAAAGCATACCAAAGAAACATGCTTCAAATTGGTGGGATTTCCAGAATGGTGGGAGGATGGACACAAACTAAACCGGAATTCAACCGGCAAGGGAAAAATGGCGGTGGGGAGAGAAGAAGGCACCGACTTTGTCACTCCGACGGGAAGCCAAGGGGCTGCCCACGCCAGAAACAACGGTGGCAAATCGATAGGAATCTTGACCGGCGGCGGATGGTGAGGCGTGAACGGAGGAGGAATCAACCGAGAAGCGAAGGCGGCGGGAGGCTCTGCCTCGTTTACAAAATCAATTGGAGGTAAAGGGTTTGAGGGTTTGACTTTGCCCTCAAACCCTTCCACTTTTCTTTTTTATAAACCTTCCCCCACCCTCTTACATGACAACCCCCATATTTATCAAAAATCTCATGTTGACCCCAACACTAGCATTAAATACCATAGTAGCCCAATCTCAATCCAAAATCGTTTTTTCGTATTAAGAGATAACCCAGAAATTTCCACCGCATGTCAAGTCACAAAAATAGATGGAAAAAATGAAAAAAAGGGTGGATTTTTTATTGTGGGATAGCAGACACAATGTCATATGATAGGTCCGACTTTGGAGAGTTGACGAAATTCAAAAGGACTTATATTGAAACAGCCAGCGGGGAATTTATATCTGTTGAGGGGTCGGGAACCATTCAAATATCACCATCGTTGAGAATCCCTAATTGTCTCTTTATGCCAGCTTTGTCTCAGAAATTGTTATCTGTCAGTCATGTTACACGAGAACTCAATTGCACCCTTCTAATAAATCCAATATTTGTTGTCTACAGGATATCCGGACGGGGAGGACTATTGGGCGTGCCACTGAGCATCATGGGTTATACTATGTGGATGAGACGGTTCAAACTGGCAAAGGAATGTTGGCTCATGGAAATTCAGAACGGGAAGCTTGGTTATGGCATAGGCGGTTAGGACATCCATCTACTAGTTATTTAAGTATTATTTTTCCGCATCTAAATTTGAGTTCTGTTTTGCACTGTCAAACTTGTGTTTTGGCTAAAAGCCATCGAAAAACTTTCAGACCCAAAAACACTAAAGTTGATAATATTTTTTCCTTAAATCATTCTGATGTGTGGGGCCCATCTCCAGTTTTGGGGGAAAATGGTTTTCGATATTTTGTTTTATTTATTGATGATTGCACTCGCATGACATGGGTGTATTTTCTCAAAAATAAATCAGATGTTTTTTCCAAATTTTCAGATCCTACCCAATTTCAAACAAAAATTAGAATCCTTAGGTCTGACAATGGGGGGGAGTATGTTAATACTCAGATGAAAGAATTTTGCACCAATAATGGCCTCATCCATCAAACCTCACGTGCCTACACCCCCGAACAGAATGGAGTTGCTGAAAGGAGAAACCGTATAATCCTTGAAATGACCCGAGCCATCATCCTAGATTCAAAAGTACCAATTTTTTTCTGGCCTGAAGCCGTGGCTACATCTGTTTACACCCTCAATCGTCTCCCCACCAAAGCCCTTGGCCTTAAAAATCCTATCCAGATGTTATCCAGCATGACTACAATTCCTCATGCCTTATCCCTCAAACCTCATATTTTTAGGTGTTCGGTGTTTGTTCATATTCCAAAATATGAGCGAACAAAACTATCCTCGTGTGCAACCAAATGTGTTTTTATTGGGTATGGTGTCAATCAGAAGGGGTATAGGTGTTATGATCCAAAAACTCGTCAAGTGATAACCACAATGAACTGCACCTTCTTAGAATCTGAGTTTTTCTACAACACCCAACTTACCAGTCAGGGGGGAGGGAAATTACTAGTGTTGACTCGATAAGTTGGCTATTTATGCCGAATAACCATAATCCCACTGAAGGTCCACCAGAGCCAAATAATACTGCCGACGAACCTGTCTTAAACACATCTCAACCTGTGGTTCATGGTGGCGCTCCAATACCGCCCCCTCTGATATCTGAGGTAAACAATCATGTTGAAAACTTTGTTACTACTACTGCTGACCTTGTCATTACAGAAGAAAGAATGGAGGAAGTCATAGACGAAGATACAGGGCAGTATATCTTACCACCCCGAAGTAACCGTGGTGTTCCTCCCAAACGATATTCACCGGAGAGACCAAGTAAACGAGCTAAATATCCAGTAGGGAGTGTGGCAAAGGCAAATATGACAAGACGGGCAAGAGCTTTTGAGGCAGCCCTATATGGAGAAGAAGAAATCCCACAAACTATGAAAGAAGCCCTGAAGATCAAACACTGAAGAGAAGCAATGATGGTAGAGTTGAGAGCTCTAGAAAGAAATAAGACATGGAAAAAGTGTCGGCTACCAAAAGGGAAGCGAATTGTGGGGTACAGATGGGTCTTCACCATCAAACGAAGACCCGATGGAACCATCGAGAGGTACAAGGCTCGGCTCGTGGCTAAAGGCTACACTCAAACTTATGGAGTTGATTACTCCGAAACTTTCTCGCCAGTGGCAAAGATGAATATTGTTCGAGTTCTGCTTTCTATAGTGGCAAACAAGGATTGGCCCTTGTATCAGTTCGATGTTACTAATGCATTCTTGCATGGTGAATTAAAAAAGGAAGTTTACATGGAAGCTCTGCCAGGTTTCGAAGATGATTTTGAAGATGGAGAGGTTTGCCAATTGAAGAAAACCTTATAAGGGTTGAAACAGTCTCCAAGAGCTTGGTTCGGGAGATTTACAGAAGCCATGAAGAAGTACGATTACCTACAGAGTAATGCAGATCACACTCTATTCACGAAGAAGAGAAGAGATAAAATCACGTGCCTGATAATCTACGTTGATGATATGATCATCACAAGAGACGATTGTGAAGAGATAGAGCAACTTAAGAAGAATTTTGCAAGAGAGTTTGAAATGAAGGATTTGGGAGCACTCAAGTATTTTCTGGGAGTCGAAGTCCTAAGATCAAAGGAGGGGATCTTCATAAATCAAAAGAAGTATACATTATATCTCCTAGCGGAAACTTGTATGATGTAAGACACACCAATCGCTGTCAACCATGGACTTAAAATCACAGAAGGAGCTAATTTGGCAGATAAGGAAAGGTATCAAAGACTGGTTGGAAAACTGATTTATCTTTCACATACCAGACCTGATATAGCTTATGCTGTTAGCGTGATAAGCCAATTCATTCACCGACCTCAAGATGGTCACCTTGAAGCAGCGTTGAGGGTTGTCAGATATCTCAAAGGGACTTTTGATCATGGGATAATGTTTAGACGTGGCAACCATCTTGAAATCCACGGCTATACCGACGCTGACTGGGCAGGAAATCCGATTGACAGAAAATCAAATTCAGGGTACTTCACATTTGTTGGGGGAATCTAGTCACCTGGAAAAGTAAGAAGCAAAAGGTCGTGGCATTGTCAAGTGCAGAAGCTGAATTTAGAGGAATCAGGAATGGATTAACTGAAATCTTATGGCTCAGAAGATTGATGGATGAGCTTGGTCTTTTGTCACAGAAGACCTGTCAGATTTTTTGTGACAATAAAGTTGCAATCAGCATCGCAGAGAATCCAGTTCAACATGACCGAACAAAACACGTTGAGGTAGATAGGCACTTCATCAAGGAGAATATTGATGATGGAATTGTTGAGTTCCCATTTGTTAGGTCAAAAGAACAACTTGCAGATATTCTGACAAAAGCAGTTGGAGCAAAGGATTTTTCAGTAGCTCTTAGCAAGTTAAGTATCGAAAACCCCGTTACTTAACTTGAGGGGGAGTGTTGGAAATAATGAGTTGAGGTCTCAAGGAGTGTTGGAAATAATAAAGTTGGAGTATCAAGACTATTGGAAAGAGACATCTTACAAGTTCAAGGAATTATAATTCCAAGTGTATAGTACCTAGGAGTATTTATTTCTCTAGCATTATAAATAGGACGATCAAGTGTATCACAAATCATCTCAATGCAATACAATTCCTAGTTTTATCAGCGAGGACCTTGGAGATGAGAGCATCCATGGCAGGGTAATTTGGTGGAGGCTCGCGCTGTCCCGCCACCAGTCTGGTTGCCACAAGTTTGAACACGTCACAATCATGGTCTTGACCGATTAGCGTGAATAGATTGTTATAGGAAATCTGTCGCGGTTTCGGCCCCTCACCATGCAGCAGCACAGGCTAACATCCGGACCCTTCACCTTTAATATAAACAAATCGATGTGGAAGGAATGACCCCGCAAGGAAATCGGAGTCTTTAAGCATGCAAAAGAACAGCATAGGGACTCCCCATTGCCTACAAAAACACGAAATGGGGTGATTCACTGGACAAAGAGACTTAGCTATTCCGCGACGGTGGGCTGGATGAAATTATGGGTACCGCCACCGTCGATCAGTACGGATACATCACGTCCCCTAATTTGGCCAGTCAGGCGGATCGCCCTCGGTTGCATCTTCGGGCTGATTACATGGATAATTGAAACATCACTGCTGATAATCATGTTCTCCCCCTCGCCATCGGTCAATGAACCCTCTTTCTCTGGTTCGTCGTCCTCGTTGTCCATGCCCATCAGTGCGTAGAATTTCTTGCTACAGATGTGTTCAGGACTATACTTTTCAGGACACCAAAAGCATAATCCTTGGTGTGCCCGTTCTGCGCGTTCAGCCGCGGACACTCCGACGATGGGTATTCCCGGCTTTGGGATGGACAACTGACCCGTGCGTGGCTGATGCGCAGTCAGAGCCAGTGTATTTGTTGGCTTCGGACTCGCCTCGCGATCTGACCAGGTAGTGTGAGTCTGAACACCCTTCGGCATGCCGAGTTTGTGGCAAGCGGCAAGTTGGTGTGCAAGGGTGAACGTTTCGTCAAGGGATGGTGGCCGTTTGGTCAATAACTCCTGCTTCAGTGGTTCCTGCAGACCGGCGATGAATAGCGAGGTCAAAGTGTCTTCGCCCACATTAGACGCCTTCTGCATCAAATCCTCAAACTCCTTCTGATAGGCTTCAGCAGTGGTAGACTGGCTTAGTGTGGCCAAGCAGCCCACATAATCAACGTAAAGGTCGGGGTCGAAACGGTGCTTCACCGCTAGCAAGAAGTCATCCCAACTCTTATCCGAGCAATTATCTTCCCAATAGGTTAGCCAATTCGAAGTCGGATGATCAAACAAGTAGGAGGTCAGGTAAACCCGGTCCTGTAGCGGTGTGTAATGATGATTAAAGTAGCGCTGAATCTTTCGGATCCATTCAGTGGCGTTGTCGCCATTAAACCTGGGTGCCTCCGGCTTGATTTTCGGCAGGGGCTCAACGTCAATACCCTGGGGTGGGTGGGCCACCGACGGCGGCAGCTTCCAGCGTCTCATGGTTGGGATGGCTGGGTCGGGGGGATCGGTATGGCAGCGCCTGCTCGCATCGACCAAGATGGCGAGGCTATCCTTAATTTTCTTATTTTGGGCCGCTTGCTTTCGCGTAAAAACCTCGAGGTCAAACTGAATTGACATCAACTTCTTGTCTTGGCCGGCATAACGTGATCGCACGTCCAGCAGCTCCTCCGTGAGTTTGGTCATCGTGAGAGGTGTGGGCAGCGTGTTGTTCGTCACCGACGAAGAGTTTCCACCAGTCGCCATCGGTCGCTTCGGGAGAAAAGAACTCAATGAACGCACCAGATGATAAGCCTTGGGGCTTATCGGGATTCCAAGCACTTGTTTTGTATGATTAAAGGAACGAAAATAAACACCCAAGCCACGCTAGGGTTTGTGAAGAAATAGGGTTTCGAGAAAGAAGATCTTTTATTTCTCAATTCTCGATGATTTTGACTCTCTAATGAACTCTTTATATATATAGTTCGGACACTGCTTGATTCGACTCTACGATTCGGGAAAGAATCAAGAAAAAAATCCAAAAAGATTTAGCAAATCTAAACTAATAAAAATAATGTTTGAAAAGAAAATAAAATCAGCAAAATAATAAAGCGAGAAAGCATAATAAGTTTTCTATGTCTATCTTTAATATAATGTAAAGTCCTTGAAGCGTGCGACCTTGACGACGCGCGCTTCGGTCGGTCCTTCCTGTTTTGCGCAGCACTCATAGGTCGCCCTCTTGGCTTGGCTGGAGTTGTCTCTAGTTCCGGTGCTTCCTCGTCTGCAAGCTCTGGTTCACGGCGCGTCGTCGCTACGTTGAGATCCCTATCATAATTTAATCAGTATTGTCAAATAATCTTATTACTATAAACATCTATAGTATATTCCTGATTCCATTGACAAAATATTAGTGTAATACTTCATTAATTTTTTTATTTTACATTCTATTAATTATGTAAACTGTTAAAATATACTTCCACCTCCCATCTGTAGTTGAGTCGTATTCCTTTTTGGGTTGTCCCACTATAGCTGAGTCGTTTCCTTTTTTAGCAAAAAAGCAACAACTTTTTTTCTCTCTTACTTTACTCTCTCTTACTTTATTTTCTCTTCATCTCTCTACCTTTTTACTTTTCTACTTTATTATTCATTTACTTACCTTACTTAGCACAACTTTTCTTAAATCTCGTGTCAAAAAGAAACGCCTCTACTATAGAAGGACGGATGGAGTAATATTCCCTTCGTCAATAAAAAAAAGTCTCATTTTTCCATTTTGGGATACCCACGAAAAATTGTTCCTTTTCAAAAACGGAAACTTTTTCACATACTTTATTATTTTTTCTCCTTTTCTCTTACTTATTCTCTTTTTCTCTCCTATCTTTTCTACTTTTTCTCTCATCTTTCTTACTTTATCAATTGCTCTTTAAAACTCATACTGCTCATAAATAAGACAATTTTTTGTGAACGGATGGAGCATATGAAAGTTAAATTTAGAGGGAACATTTTTTTTTGTCAACAAACTTTGTCAAAGTATCATTTTAGGTCTGTGAACTTTGAAAATATCATTTGAGAACCGTCAACAATGAGTTAATATCAATCGAAGTATTTTTTTTACTATTTCCAAGTTTTTATGGATGAAAATACTCTCAATACCTTGAATGGTACATATTTTTAATTAGCTTATCACATACTTATATTTTTTTATAAATATCTTTATTATATATTTTTGACGATTTTCTAAATATAATTTATCCTTCAATATTATCACTTAATAATGTGACATGCAAGAAAAATTTCTTCTTCAACTTTTTATAATTAAAGAATTTTAAAATATTTTTTAGGTATGGATACTCGTAAATTTAAGGTCACGGTTAATAGACGATACTTGAATATTGATATATTATTTAAAAATTAAATAATATCAATATATCAATATTTAAGTATAGTCTATTGACTGCGACATTAATTTTTACGAGTATCGATATCTTAAAAATATTTTAAAATTCTTTAATTATAAAAAGTTGAAGAATGAGTAGTATTTATGGCAAATTGTTACAAAATAAACTTCATTATTAGTATGTTAAAAGCTGCTTTTATTTGAACCACGAATTACTATACGACCTACTATTACTAAATTAGTCGAAATTAATCACATTCGTCTCGAATAATCATGTCTGAAATTTCACTATTTTTATCAATTCCTACGTACTTATTACCAAATCAAATCCATGCTTTTGATTCAATATTTTACCAAAATTGCAATTTTTTTCTAACTTTAATTATGCTTGGAAGGAATACAGTCTGCTCTAATATAACGCTGTAATTGCGGAATATTTTTTGATCATCTCAATTATATATTTCCATTTTTATTTATTTTAAATGTTGGGCAGTTAAGACTTTTCTTTGGATTCGATGATAAGAGTGTCCACAATAAGGCGCCGTAGCTCCGTATAGCGCGCCGGAAGGTAGCCGCGGCGGTGGTGGAAGAGCCGCGAAGGCAGTGGCGGCGGAGGTCACAGTGCAGCTGCAGCGGCCTATTGCGCTCCGCGAGACCACCGCGGCGGCACCTATCGGATTATAATTATTTTTTATTTTCTTAATTTATTTCTATAAATACAACATATTCCCAATTTATTTTTCTTATTCCATTCTAATCTTCAATCTTCAAATTTTACTCAAATCTACTCTCAGAAAATGGATGACGACGAGTATCAACGAGCATGGGATGCAGCGTATGACGCGGTGGTTAAAGAGGTGGAGCAGGAAGTACAGGAGGAGGCGGAGCGGGCGCGGGAGCGGCGGCGGTCCCTCGTCGGATCCATCATCGGCGGACAATCCGACGTGACCATGCCGGGGCTAACCAGCGGCTGATGGATAACTACTTTGCCGAAAACCCTTGTTTTATGCCAGAGCTTTTCCGTCAGCGTTTCAGAATGTCTCGACAGCACTTCCTCCATATATCGTCGTCATTGGCTTCGCGGAACAGGTGCTTCACCCTCCGATATGATGCCAGTGCCAGGATCGGAGTGTCGACGTTACAGAAGTGCACCGCTCCAATTAGGCAGCTGGCCTATGCCGGACCGGTTGGCATGTTCGACGAATACCTACATATGTGCGAGACGACTAGCTTACAGGTTTTGAGACAATTTTGTAGGGGCATCAGGGCCATCATCGGTGCAGAGTATCTACGAAAGCCAACCGTTACCGACTGCCAGATACTATTAGATATGCATGGAAGAGTGCACGATTTTCCAAGGATGATGGGCAACATAGATTGCATGCACTGAGAATGGAGGAACTGCCCGGTGGCTTGGAAAAGGTAGTTCACTACCGGGTTCAAAAGCAAACACTCGTCGATGATCCTGGGAGCCGTTGCTGACTACTGGTTGTGGATCTGGCATGCGTATTTCGGTGTTGCATTGTCTAACAACGACATCAACGTTCTGCAGTCGTCACCTCTCTTCAATGAGCAGTGCCGGGATAAGGGTCCGTAAATCAGCTTCGTGGCCAACGAAAGACGGCACAATAGGGGCTACTATTTGGCAGATGGGATATACCATCGGTGGCCCGTATTTGTGAAGACGATCCGGCATCCAGTTGGTCCGAAGAAATCTTGGTTCGTGCAACGTCAAGAGGGTGCTAGGAAGGATGTTGAGCGTTCATTTGGTGTGCTCCAAGCGTGATGGGGCATTATACGGTGCCCGACACGAGTTTGGCATGAAGACGATGTCGCTGATATCATGTATGCATGTATCTTACTGCATAACATGATAATAGATGATGAAGGATCATCTGTGGAGTGTTGGGCATCTGACGATGGTGTTGGATCAAGTCACGATGTTGCCACCACCCCTCTGCAAATGAATGTACCGCGTAGTGATGAATACTTGCTCCGAACTTGGCTTGATACCTGCAAGGAATCAGAACTTCTCCAGCTTCAGACCGATACGGTTGAAAAGATATGGGCACATAGGGGAACGAGCATATCATGATTACTTTCGTTTGTAATTCTCATTTACTAATTATGTTATGAATGAATTAAGTTTTTTTTTAATTTCCTAATTATTTTTGTCCATTTAATTTTATTCTAGAAGTTTAAAATATACCAATAATTGATAAATTGATGTAATTCGTGGCTATAGCGCGGCGGTCATTATGGCTAGACAAGTTTTTTTTACTGTGCTAACTAGGCGGATAAATTTTTTCTGATTGTGGCGTGGCTATTACGCCTCACTGTGGAACACTGTAACTCATTATACATTATTTCAAAAAATAATTATAAAATTGACTAAAATTTGACCAGATTCGATGTTGATAATTTGCCCAAAGAAATTAAGTTGCGAAGAATAAATAATAAGAAATCGATTAGTAGAATTGTAGGATTCGATTAATTGATGGTTGTTGGTGGAGACGAGTTCTTTCCACTTGCCATTTTGTGGAAACCAGCTATGAACCTGCACCAGCCCACAGCTGATGCCACTCTTTTCCACTTCAGTTTGACTTTCTCTACATACAGAAGCATTTTTCATTTGTTGCTTTTATCTACATTGAACTACTTGAGCACTTTGTTCATTTTTTTTTAAGAAACAAGTCAAATTTGGCACACTAAGCTTTTATTCCTTAATGTGCACTGATTGATTTATGCACTGTCATTTTTTTACACAAAACAAAAATCCGAATTGAACATGTACAAAATTAATGAGTTTGGATCAAGCTTTATGGGTTTGAGTCTTTATCGAGTCGATCCAATATAAAATTTGATGACTTTGGGTTGGGTTCGGATAACCAATTAAGTAATACTCCCGCTGTCCCCAGAAAATAAGTACTTTGGGTTCGGTACGAGTTTTAATGCAAAATTGGGAAAGTAAGAGAGAGGTAAAAAGAAAAAAATAATTAAAGTATTGTTAGTGGAGAATGCGTTCCACCTTCTTAGAGTGAAAAAAGTTTTCAAAATTGGAAAGTGCATATTCTTGTGGGATGGACTAAAAAGGAAATAGTGCATATTCTTGTGAGACGGAGGGAGTAATATTACTCCATTATTTATAACATATGAAACTTTAGCGTTTTATTTAGATTTCAATCGTATTAAAGTTTTATCGTGTTATATCATATTTTTACTGTATAGTACTATAAGATTTTATTGTCTATGAAGTTTTAATTGTGTAATATTAGGTTTGTGTCGTTCACGAGCCGTGTCAATTTGAATTGTATCGTATCTTTAATGATAGGGCTGAAAATTTTCGACATGACACGAACATGCATGAAATTAGCTGATTTGTGCGAAGCCTAATTGGATTTAGATCTTATTGCGTCATACTTATAGGAATCCAATAATTTTGGGTTTGATTTGGATTATACCTTATTGGATTGAGTCAATATTAAATTGACCCGATAACTATCCAATCCCCAAGATTGTCAGACCTAGCGTATTGATATTGTGCATTTTCATTTCAATCATTATGAAATGACTAGCCATGGGGGCAATTAGTGAAGCAATTAAGATTTTGTAATTGGAATTAGTGCTCATAATCTTTTTGGGCGTCCAATCAACTTTTCACATGCATGTCCATGCGCACTAGCTCTAGGTTCTACTATATGCTATATATATCCATGACATGCATGTAGATATGTAAGTGTAGCCATTACTTAATAATCTTTACTTGTTTTCAATTCGAAAATGGCTAGTCTCAATCTAGTATTTGGGGTTATAATTTTGATGAAGTATATGGTTGTAAATGGATGGATTTATGGGATGGCAAATGGGTTGAGCATGAATTACTACATCATGACATGCCCGACTGCTGATATTATCATAAGGAATGCTGTCCAAACAGCTCTCCAGTCTGATCCCACTTTTGCTGCTGCCCTTGTTAGGATGCATTTCCATGACTGCTTTGTACAGGTCACTCTCTTTTAACTCATTTCACTCAATTCACTAATTAGCTACACTTACTTTGTTGGTAAAACGTTTTCTCTTTCTGGCATATGGTCCAGGGGTGTGATGGATCAATATTGATCGATTCGACAAAGAACAACAAGGCAGAGAAAGACTCTCCGGCAAATTTAAGCCTTAGAGGGTACGAAATCATCGATGCCGCTAAAGAAGAATTGGAGACACAATGCCCCGGTGTTGTTTCTTGTGCCGATATTGTTGCCATGGCTGCAAGAGATGCTGTTTTCCTGGTATGTCTTTTTATAATATGAAATCATCATTTTCATGTGTGGTGATAATAATAATAATAATAATAATAATAATAATAATAATAATAATAATAATAATAATAATAATAATAATAATAATAATAATAATAATAATAATAATAATAATAATAATAATAATAATAATAATAATAATAATAATAATAATAATAATAATAATAATCCATCCGTTTCATAAAAATAGAGGAATGACATGAGTTTTAATGCAAAACTGGTAACATAAGAGATACGGAAAGAAAAATTGTGTTAATGGAAAATTAGTCTCACCTATTACAGAAAGAACTTTCCTAAAATGGAGTGTTTCTAGTTATTAGGAAAGTTTTTATTTTTAGAGAATACACAGAATAATATGATTATGAACTGTGCAGGCTAGTGGTCCATTTTATGAGATTCCTAAAGGGAGAAGAGATGGAACAAGATCAAAGATAGAAGACACCATTAATCTGCCCTCACCAACCTTAAACTCTTCCCAACTTATCACCTTCTTTGGCAACCGTGGCTTCACTGCCCAGGATATGGTTGCTTTATCAGGTAAATTCATAACAAATTCTTGTTAGATATTCATATGCTGAGGCATACCTCATACAAATTCTTGTCTTACAGGAGGGCACACGCTGGGTGTGGCGAAATGTTCGTCTTTCAAGTCCCGACTGGATGCAGCGGACCCCACTATCAAGGCTTCCTTCGCCAAGACCCTGTCCAAGACGTGCGCCACTGGGGATGACGCGGAGCAGCCCTTTGATTCGACCAGAAACACCTTCGACACTGACTACTTCAGCGCCTTGCAGAGGCGGGCGGGAGTCCTCTTCTCTGACCAGACGCTGTTTGAATCTGCAGCAACTCGAGGACTCGTGAATAAGTATGCCTTCAACCGAGCCTTGTTTAACTTGGATTTCCAGCGAGCCATGATTAAAATGGGACAGTTAGATGTCAAGGAAGGTTCCGAGGGAGAGATCAGAAGTAACTGTCGCATCGTCAATTAAACTCATCTATATATTCTCCTATGTTCTGTGCAATGTAATACATATGTATCTATAGTCAAGATTACAGATTTCTAGCTTTCTTCGAGTATGTCATTCAGCTAACTGAACATCAAAGGACTACAAATGACACAAACAACAACTATAGCAACTCATTTCAAATAACAATTGTAGTATAACCAAACTTGGAATTCAAATATTCTTGTTTGTCATCATATAAAGAATCTAGTATCCATATGATGTTCTCCTCATCATCCTCATGAATTCGTCGGCATTTACTTCACCATCACCTGCACAAATCATGGGAGACGACCACAATTAACCACCTAAATTCTAAAAGAAATACAAGTTGCATCTCATGTCTAGCTGGAGGAAAATATTTAGAGAGCAAACTTACGATCACGATCTGCTTCATCAATCATGTCCTGAATCTCTCTCTCGGTGAAATTTTCACCCAACTCCTTGGCTATGCGCTGAATATCTGCAGTAGAGATCTTTCCCTGCACTCAGACGATGAACACCTATTCATGAGGATAAAGACGGAATGAAATTTAAGACACCAGAGAAACTCACACTTTTATCTTGGTCAATAATGTGAAAAGCTTTCATGAGTTCTTCTTTGGTATCCCTTTCTCCAAACTTGGCTGTCATCATGTGACAAAATTCATCAAAGTCAATTGCACCACTGCCATCCTTGTCAACTTCAGCTATCATTCGAGTAATTTCCTATGGTAAAAAGCCAGAAAATTTTCAGACAATCGGACATTTTCATCCTGGACAAGTAACATGATAATTGTTATACTACAATCACAGCTAGAAGAACTGGTCATGACCTTTATCAATTGGTTCATTCCATCCAATATCAGGGGTGAAAAGATAAAAATGCTAAGTAACTTTTATGTGAAATGTATCGATTACAAATTACTATTAAGCATTACATAGCACCCTACCATGACCTAGATACAGTCATACAGTCAGCTAGATTCTTGGATAGTTAAGATAAAGAATCTAAATATTGAAGTCTTAAATGTTTTAGACAGCCGCTCAGCCTCTCTGAAGGTTTGATAGAAGGACGATAAAAACTTAATCCTTGAAGTACGCTTGTGCCACTAAAGAAAATATAAAAGCTCCTGCATTTCCTTGGTCACATTGCTGATAAAAGGGCAGCATTTATGGACTATATTGTTGAAGAAAAACTCTAGATTATGCTCTACTCCTAAAGTATATGCACATAACTCATAGCACTTTAGAGAATTCAATAGCAGCACAAAATTTAAAAAATAAGTCTTTACCTCTTCAGACATTTCAAAACCAAGAGCCCTGTAAAGCCACAGCATCAGGGTAAGTAATAACTCATCAACTTAAAATTACATCTTAAACTCCACTCCCCCCACACAAAAAAAAGAAGGAAGAAAATATACCTCATTGCAACGTTCAACTCTTTTGCATCAATTGTTCCTGCGTGCAATGAAGTTCAAGAAATACAACCATTAAGAATGGATAACTGTATTGACGACTAGTTCATTTGCTCTGGATGTGCCATTACCAGATCCATCAGTATCAAAAAGTTCAAAAGCTTCTTTAATCTCCTGCTTTTTTTGTTGAGTTAACCCCTGATGGCGTCCTCTAGGTTTGTCTCTCCTGGACATCCCCCGGTAAAGAGTAGACTGCAACAGGTGAATGTCAAATAGAATCATACAAGGGTCTGGAGAAGGACAAAACCAGAAAGAAAGAACAAGAATGGAGAGATTTCTAGGAGTCTAGAATGACAGGGAACCTATATGCTCAAAAATCTGTACTTCTAAATGCCATTGTATCCACTTCTACTTACAAAATAAAAACTTACTCCATCTAAGAAGTCAACACAAGCTAACTTCCATGAACTCTCTTACTTTATCCAATCCCCAACCACATACCCAAGTGCTTTCATCCCCATTTGTGCTAAAAAACATGAACTTCATTTAACTCTTTTTTGTCAGTAGAACCAATTTTTATCTCCTTCCGATTTACGAATGATAAATGTTAAAGCTAAAGCAGGACATACTACAAGAATAAGATTGAATGTTAAAATAATTTTCTTTCCAGCTGTAGTTTGAGTTGAATTGTGTTTTATTATCTTCCACTACAATAAGTAGGCAATAACTAAACAAATATCTTTGCCCATAAGAACTTGAATTATGCATACAACAAACAACTCAACAATATCCCCGAATAAATACCAGCTACATTAACATAAACACTTCTCATATCAATAGAAAGATGGCAAAAAAAAGTAAAACAAGCTGAATTCTTGATTGAGTTAGAACAGATTTTTATAGACAATCAAAATATTTTTTTCAATGGTTTAATTAAGTTCAAGATGGATGATATTGCGAAAGTGAAAGAGGTTATGGCGAGCCATGTAGTCTGTTAGAGAAAGAAACCATGCTCTTGGAATGAAGACTATCTTTTGGTAACAAACAATATGTTAGCCAATTGAACTATGAAAAATATGTTCTAGTTCATACACAATTGCATTCAGGTTAACCAATGATTCCATTGTCTAACCTCCCTTCAGGTAGTAACAGACACACATTGTTTAGAAAATGGCCAAACCAAGAAAAGCTGCAATTACAGTAACTCTCTACCCAAGAAGCCTAAGTAACAATTAGCCAAATCGCGAACCATATTAAAAAGAAATTTCCAGATGTTGACTTGGTTGACTATCATCGAAATTGAAAAGGTCGATCTTGATTCATGAAATCCGCCTAAATTAGAACAACATTTTTTTTACAAAAATCATGAGCATAAGGAAAACGACTGAAACAACATACAATTAATCAAGAGACGGCGCTCAATAATTATAATAAAATTCAATCCAATCAAACACACACGCACATGTTGATTGATTCAAAGAATTGGTACCGTTACCATATCGATTTGCAAAGGAAGACGAATTTGATGCCCAGCTCCTGAATTAAGGTTTTATCGTTTGAAGAGAAAATGTAGAGAAAAAAGGTACTAAGAGTACAGATAAAGCGAAACTCCAGGGGTTATAACGAAGTTTATATGAATTTGGAGGGTCTCAGTGTAAATTGGATGGGGACTAAATTACAAATTCAGAAGCTCATTTATGTAACAGTTGATTTGGAAATCGATTTCAAAAATTAATTCGAGAGAAATGGAGAAGATGAATCAAGCATTTGAGAGGATGAAAATGCTGGTGGGCATGGAAGTTGACGATGAAGAGCAGTTGCAGCAACAGGAGTCTTCTTACATGGCGTTTGTTTGGACTGGAATTGAATAATCCTAGTAGATGAGCTTCTTTTCGGGTTTTTTCTTTTTTTTTGTTCTAAACCACAACTAACATTCCTCGAGTGTACTAGACTTTTTTTTATTCCGACTTTGAGAGAGACGCATGACCCTCATGCGTCTCCTTTTAATGAAACGCATGACGGAGATGCCTCTTTTATAGAGACGCATGAGGGACATGCGTCTATCAATTTTTTCGGTTTTTTTTTAAATGACGCATAAGCATCATGCGTCTAAGGGAGAGACTCATGAGCATCGTGCGTCTCTAATTTGATTCCAGGGAAAGTAAACGCCGTTTGAATTATAGGAAGAGTGTTGCAGATGAGAGAGCAGGTTGTATGTCAGTAGATTGCGTGTGGGTGCCCCACCCAAATAGTCAGTCACCCTCCTCTCCGTATTTGCTTTCGTACTTGTTGGTTTCGACCACCAATAACATAGAGAAGACATGGTGGGCCTTTTCTTTTTATTCATGTATTACTTTATTCAATAAACTCCTACTATACTAGTACTATTAATTTAATCTTTATTGGAGCTCAGTATTTGTGAATCTTTTCAAAATTTGCCGACATTTTCGAAATAAGCTCATATTTTAGTTTATTGATTTGATTGAAAATCATAATATATTTGTGTGTGTTTAATAAAAAACATAAATAACATAAAAAATACTATCTTGGTCCAAAAAATATATTAATTTCACCATTTACTAATACTATTTCCATAGAAAATAATACTCCATTAAACAAGAAAGATGTAAAATATAAATATTAAACACAAAAAACTTACATATATATTCAATATCATGCTCATAATTTATAAGTATTTTAATCTGTAGATATGATTGAATTTAATTGTGTTTTTGAGTGTTCAGATAAAAAGAATGTTGAAAATTTGACGTGCATATTCTTCAATACGAGATCATTTGAAAAATGTTGGTAAAATATTTTTTAATAGTACTATTGTACTATATAAATATAGTAGTAGTATATTGAACAAAGAAAAACTACATGAAAGAAAAGAAAAGGCCCCACCATCTCCTTTCTTGAACAAAGTATAGTAGGAGTTTATTGAATAAAGTAATACATGAAAGAAAAGCTAGTATAGTCATAGATGTCATAGACTGGCATACAACCTGTTCTCCCATATGCAACACTCTTCCCATAATTCAAACGGCGTTTACTTTCCCTGGAATCAAATGCGTCTCTCCCTCATGCGTCGTTAAAAAAAACCGAAAAAATTGATAGACTCATGTCCCTCATGCGTCTTTATAAAAGACGCATCTCCGTCATGCGTTTCATTAAAAGGAGACGCATGAGGGTCATACGTCTCTCCCAAAGCCGGAATAAAAAAAAAAGTCTAGTACACTCGAGAAATGTTATTCGTGGTTTAGAACAAAAAAAAGGAAAAACCCGCTTCTTCTACTTCCTTTTGGCAGAGAATGTACGGTTTAGCAATTTGCTTATCTGCTGGTATAACTTGCACGCTCTTGGTAAGTTTCCAAAATCATTTTGATTATCTGAATTCAAGTGATGCAATTGTCGTTTTATGCATATGATTGGGCATGGTTTTATGTCAATTTTGTCTCCCAATTGAAAATTAACAAGTTTGTATTTTTGTTTTATTCCTGACAGTCGATGCTCGTTTTCTTCCATCCTGTCAAATTTGGGATAACATTCTCTTTAGGCAATCTGCTTGCTCTTGGAAGGTCCGAGAATACTATGAGATACCTCCTCTTTACATTTTGGCATTCTAACAATATGCTCTTAACATTCCATATTTTGGCATTGGCAATCACATGCTTTTTGTTATGATCTCGTCTTTTAAACAGTTGCCATGGTGTATCGTTAGATATTGTGTTTCTGTATGCCTTAATTTATACCACAAGAGAGTTCCTTTTTAAAAAATTGCATGGCAAAGATGATACGGAGATTAATTGATATTAGACCATTTCTAGTTTTTCATTTCATGGACAATCAAGTGCATTTCATTCATTTGTCTATGCTGTAGCTCTTTCCTCGTAGTTATTAATTGTCCTACTGAACTAAAATACGGCAGTGCCGGCAAGGAAACTGATACGAGTAAACTCGTATCGAGAGATAACTGCGAGAAATCGCTGAGAAGATATTGGTTCGTTCGCGGGGAGAATCCCGTCGAGCAGCCAATTATCGACCAAATAGGGTTTTGAGCAAGAAATAAATTGCAGGAAATGAAAGAGACGATAAAAATAAAGATAATTCTGATATATTGATTGATTGAAGAAAATAACAATGTCTCCTATTTAAAATAGGAGTATTATGACTTAATGAACAAGAAATAAACCTAACTTAATGAAAAAGAAATAAATATGCTAGAAAGATATGATAGCTAAATAATTAATAAGATATGAGGGATATTCTTGAAGATATTTCCGTATCAACTCCCCCACGGTTGAAATTCACCTTGTCCTCAAGGTGGAAACCAAGAAGCAACAAAGAGCGTTGATGAAGAACCCATGACGAATAGATCAACGGGAGAAATCCTTGGACAATTCTCAGATCGATTGTTCATAAGTCCCTCGGCTAAGACACCGAACTCTGAAATTCTTCCAAGAAAGTCCACAAGAGGAGCCTTCACTTTGTCATCTGGACTAATAAATATTGAAGCGACTATCATATGATTTTCTGAATCATTTTTCCCAACAATAAGAGAATTTGCAAGTGTTCTCCATTTTAATTGCTCAACAATTTCCATTGTAACCATAGCCAAACCATTGTACTCCAAGTTAGCTCCCGCTGCAGCAACCTCATGAGAAGTGTTGCAAAAATTGACACTTGCATAATTGCGATGAATATGTAAAAGAAACCCAGATATAGGAGCTTGAAGTTTTGAAATTTGCTGACCAAGGTCCCATTCATATAGAAAGTTTGCAGCAACATGAGCATGGCTCGTGCTCCTGACCACCACGCAGAATGCACCAAACGCAATGGCCAAAGAAGACTGCAGAAGCTCTTCATCAACCTTAGTTATGACAAATTTTACCACCACCACGAGTAAACCACCGTGGATTACAAATGACTCAGCAATGCCTTTTTCAATGGAAGTAGCATATGTAAACCATGATTTACTGAACAATGTACCCACCAATACACTTGCTATCCAAAAAATAACCGATGGAATTTGCCGAAGATTAGTAGAAAAATTCCTACTGAGACCACCAATAAATGATAAGGAAACCACTAAATCATCGTGTGTAATCAAAATCCATGGAATAAGTACACTTAACATGACATCCAAGTCCCATCCCTTAAGAGAGGTAGATTCTAAGAGGGATAAGTATGAAAATTTGGCACTAGCATAAGGCTTCCAAGCCCTTCTCTGACACATTTTTGCATCTGTAATCATAATGCCACTTGTGACTAAAAAACTAATCCCAACATTTGGATCCTCTATTTTCAATTCAATAAATGAATCAATCCTCTTCCCATCACGAGCAAAATGTTGCGAAGGACTCCCTCCTTCGTGAATACCTAAGATCACATGCATTCTCGGTCGTTGTGGACAATAAATCACAATTGTCTCAACACCATAACAGTAGAACCTCCCACAGACATCCGGTCCCACAGGAATGCACTCTAGCGCTTCACGTCGAGCTCGAAAACAAAGCCCCCGAATAATCGTACCAATTGATGAAGCTATTGGAAATCCATTCATCTCTTCATGGTCTAACAAAACCTCTTCAATCCCAACTTGATCTCGGTTAGGCAATCGCTCAATTGCATTAATCGAACATTTTACTGATTCATCACTATCATCATCAACAATTAATTCCATTAGATCGTACCTAATATTGGGGTTGCGCGACAGAGTCATCATGGTTGGTGGAGGCCGGTCATCGTCTAACAATTCATCCTCAACTCCAACGATATCGGGACTGCGCAGAGCAGCAGCTGCAGCAGGCAGCGGTACAGCAGAGCGGCAACGGCTCGTCGGGCTCGTCGAGCTCCAGCAAGAGGGTGAGCGTTGTGGTGGTAGGTTGAACCCCGACAACGGTCCTGAGGTGGGCTGCTGCCATACCAGGGGAGCGTTCGGTGGTTCCGGCTCAGGCAAATCAGGCGGATGGAGGCTGTCCACGCGACGATCGGTGATGGCAAGATGAGACTCCATCTCAGCAAACAACCCCTTCCTTCGGTCAGGCTCGTGCAGCGGAGACGAAACTGCATCAGAGGCCGTGTAAAACGGCTGATCAACGGCTGAGGTCGCCGAGATCTGGTGGGAATATAGCTGTTGTCCGTGCTGATATCCGGCGTGGAAGGTCCTTGGTTGCCCGAGTGTCTCTGAACCAACAAATTGTGGCAAGGACGTGCAATCCATCAATTGCAATGGGTAAGAGATCGGTTGTGGCAGCATACTGCCTGAAAGGGTGGAACTGCTCGAATATCCTTTTCCATTGTACGCCGGAGGATATAGCTCTTCCGACGGCTGAAAGTGGGAATACGGATCATCCGGCTGCGGCGTCAGCGAGGGAATGGACATCTCCTGATCCGTGTAGTGCTGCTGTCCGGGCGGTAGTGTTTCTCGTGACCCAAACAACGGCAGCTCATAAGGCGGGGCTGGTTCAGGCGGTGGAACGTGATGGAGAACGGCTGGGGCTGGTGGAGGTCGCGTCGCAATATGTGGATCTCCTAGGCAACGTTCTTTTGCATCCATTCGAGACACCAATTGCTCGACATCTGCGGTTAAGCGCTCAAGCTGTGAAACCAAGGTAGCCATCGACAAGTTCGGTTTCAAATTCGTCGTGTATTGGGGCGGTAGTGGCGGTAGGTGATCAAATTCTGAGTACTCGGGTTGCGTCCAATCCAGGGGGTCGGGTGGCCGATTGGGAGGAGGGTAACATGGGTGATAGCCGAATTGGTATGTCTGCGGAAGTCCACACCACTCCGAGCCAACACATGGTGGCTGTGGCTGCTGAAAACCAGGCTGTTGGGCAGCGTAGGATCGATACGGCTGCTGCCACTCCACGTAATCGAGTGTGTGGGTGGTTGGTTGCTGCCAATCTGTATAAACGGGCTGGCCGAACTGATAATTGGCATAGTTGCTTGACATCATGATGGTAATTGGAGGATGAGAACTCGATGAAAGCACCAGATGACACGAGTAAACTCGTATCGAGAGATAACTGCGAGAAATCGCTGAGAAGATATTGGTTCGTTCGCGGGGAGAATCCCGTCGAGCAGCCAATTATCGACCAAATAGGGTTTTGAGCAAGAAATAAATTGCAGGAAATGAAAGAGATGATAAAAGTAAAGATAATTCTGATATATTGATTGATTGAAGAAAATAACAATGTCTCCTATTTATAATAGAAGTATTATGACTTAATGAACAAGAAATAAACCTAACTTAATGAAAAAGAAATAAATATGCTAGAAAGATATGATTACTAAATAATTAATAAGATATGAGGCATATTCTTGAAGATATTCCCGTATCAGAAACCCTTTTAGACACCGCATTCTCGCCTCTTTCTTGGGATTTTGTAATCATTGGAGGACTATAAAGTTTTGACACATGAGATTGACATTTCTCTGTCTTTTTTTTGTTCTCATTCCACGCTTGCTCTTGATCATATGATATCCACTTATGTCACAGTTTCTGATTCCTTAAACTTTCTATGATCATATGCAAATCCATTAGAAGTAAATTTTAAATGCTAACTTTGATGTTTTTGGTGGCAGCACAGCATTTCTTATTGGCCCTAAAAGACAAGTTACAATGATGCTTGACCCAGTCCGCATATATGCTACAGCAATATATATTGCTAGCATCATAATTGCTCTTTTTTGTGCTGTATATGTGAGTTTCTTATATATAGTTGTTTTTATGCCACCAATTTGTAACTTCACTATTCTTTCCTTCTCCTTGACCCTAAGTCTTTCTCATTTAAATGTCACAGGTCCGGAACAAGCTATTGACGCTTCTAGCAATTGTTCTGGAGTTTGGTGCTCTTATTTGGTATGTCTTGTTGTATTTGTATAATTTGTGGTTAATGGTTTTCCATCATGCACTTGCATTTTTTGTAATTTTCTTTCTTGGGAGAAAATGAAACCTTGAGTTGCTTTAGCAATACTTGACAACATGTTAAAGAATATTTATAGAATATGGAACAAGGTTCATTGACAATTTTAAGGAAGGCCATGGTTCATGCATGTGATGAAATCATGAAATGCTTTGGCAAAATGTCCTCTAGAGATATTGGTAGATAGATGGAGAAATAGAGGGAGGTACGTCTTATGTTCGTTGGCAGGAACAATGTTTGTTCCTTTCCTCTGTTAAAATAAAATGAAATTGTTAGGATCAAGCTCTACCACTTTCACAAAGAGCTATAGCTGTTAGTGGAGAATGATGCAACTTTATTTCCTTAACCTTGTAAGCAGCAACTGCAGAACCTTGATTTCGGGGAATGCGATTGATAAGTAAAAAATGTTTCCTTCAGTCATCCCCAGCAACACTAATATCACAGTAGAAGAAGCCCTAGCTGCTATAGAGTGTGATATTCTGTCATTGGTGTTGGTAACGTATAACTGTGACTTCTCTTATGTACAGGTATAGTGCAAGCTACATTCCCTTTGCGAGGGCCATGGTTTCAAAACTTATGTTAGCATGCTTCGACACTGAGTTCTGAGGCACGGCAGTCCCTACAACAAGCTCACAACTTGCAGCTACAGAATGGATGGGGAGCCAAGTGGTTCACTGGAGAAATGGAACTTGTTGAGGTTGTTCTGATAACTCTTTGCCAAAGTATAATGTAATGGGGTGATTAGCATTTTTAATAACCAAATCGAATGTTTTGATCAACTTAATTATTTTGGTTGAGGTCCACTTTTAATCAATGTTATTCTGGTCGTATAATGATCTCCTTCCTTGTTTGCTGCTTATTTGAAATACAAAGTAAAATCTTTGAACACTATTTCCAGCAAAGCTGAAGAATCCATACATATTTGCATTTATGCATCCAGCTAAAACTGCATATTCTTTTAGTTTGTAGTAATAGTAATCATGAACAAACATTTACTATCATCATTGACTTCAAACCATGCCAAAATTATATGAAGAAAACAAAGTAATGAGGTATAAAATTACGCTTAACATTAATTATGATAAATAATAGCAAGAGTATATGTTTGAAGAAGATTATTTCGAGGTGCGAATGAAGTGAAGTATTTTATGGAAGGAATGAGATAAAAGTCGCTGCACAAAACTGAGTTGGATTTTACTTTACTTGGAAATTCTGAAGCTGGCCATTTGCTTATGTACATGTTATTACAGTAGAATAGCATATGTATTAGAGTACATTGCTCTCGCATCAAATTTTGGCTAAAATCGGTTGATTGTAAATCCTGTCTTGACAGTATTTTAATCATACAAACTGCAGCTGTGATGAATTGATCCGAGGGCGCATCAGCAGTATTTACTTTACTGAGTAGAGAGCAAAGGGATGCCTCATTCATTGTTCTGTGCTGCACGATTTTCTTGCTGCGGAGGTTCTGCATAAACTTGACCTTGATCTCTGAAGTCTCGAAATATGGACAAGAAAGAGTTGAGGCTCTCTGATGAAGCTCCCCCAAGGATCCACAACAGCAGTGAGCTAAACGAACTCATGGCCCCAGGATTCCCTCCACCCTCTGGCTGATGAAGGACAGGTTGTTCGCCAAGATTCAGAGGATTGCCCACCCTATTAGGGGGCTGCTCCTCAGGACCAGTCGGGGCATTTCTTGGCGTTCCCCCACCTCGAGGTACAGGTCCAGGGGCCATATCTGAGTTTACAGCTCCAGGGTTCCTCGTGTTTAACCTTGTGATGCGAAGCGTTGATGCCAGTACAGTAGAGGATGTGATATGAAAATCTGGATGTTGCTGAAAATGAGAACGACGATTTTGCATAAACCTCTGCAAAGCAGGAACCTGCCAGGATATTCCATTAGGAGGCGATCCCTAAGTGACAATAACTAATGGGAGGACATGAAGAATAATAGCATCTTCACATTGTTTTACCCTCAATCTCGCAACTCTGATTCTTCCTTCCAAGATACTGCATTATAACTTACAAACATATAGTGATTGAAGCATGTACCTCAAATCTATTCCAGAAATAGAGGACAAGGTGCTGCATAAATGCTGCAGAAGTTGAGAGAGCTAAATAAGAAAACCCTGCATGCACAAAATTGGCATGTCAGAGAATAATGACTTGGATAATATGATCATCTGATGCTGAGGTACTCGAATATTACCATATGTATAGGAGAAAAAGTATATGTGAAACACTAAAAAATAGAGCAAAAAGAACCGAGGAAAGAACTTCATTGATATAGGTGTACGGACACTGCATGCAATACAAGAAACAACTGTGTCAGTAAAAAGAATGCTCAAGAATCAGTCACGCGTAGAATCAGAGACCAAAATTATAGGTCAACCATATATCGTATAGAAATTATCAGGGAAGGGCTGATTAGTGTGTTATCAGGCTTTAGCTGTGGATCACACATGATAGTCTACTACAAGTCTACAACCCTAAACATATGGATAGTAGAGATATTGGCATCGGGTGGCTTTCCTTAGTTAGAAGTCAGACATCTTATCCACAAGGTTAGGCAAATTAATTGCAACAAAAGCCATTTAGCTGTTAAATATCATTCAAAATGTTTGGCTTTATAGAGATATATTCCTGTTAATATTTTAGTAAGAATCTGCTTCTCTTGCTTTTTTCATACTTTTGTTGTTCGGTAGAAGCTAAGGAAAGGGAACCACCTGATAAGCGTGAAGAGTTCACAGATCCAGACAAGAATCAAGACCATGAAAGCCAAAAGCTGATCATCATAAAACTCAAATAGAAAAAATAGTATTCCAATCATTATCTGGATGCAAAATAAGGAGACGTGTCAGTTCACTTAAAACGGGGTGCAAGGAGCAAAAGATCACTAAAAGTAGTTGCATGCTTACCGGTACAAAAACAAGAGATTCTATTACATGCACAAAAATCAGTTGAAAGGTTGGAAGCCTGTGTCGAGCATGATGCTGGAGCTGTACTGAAATAAGGATACAGATATGGCAAGTAAAGACCATATAGATATAGAGGGGAGAAAAAAGAAATATTACGATACGTCACCCAGCAATCAGGTCAAAATCAAATATATATTTCAAAACAATAAGTTGCGTCACTCTATCTTCAACCATGGAACTCTTGTTGTGACAGCATAATGTAAGACTCAAGCTGACTGATCTAATATTAGTACCTGCTTCAGATTCATAATGATGCAAACTTAATCAATAATGTGTTTCTTTTATGAAAATCTTTCATGGCATGATGAAAGACTAGGACAATCATTTAAATAATACAGCTCATTTGTCAAAACATACCTGTAAACTTCAGCATACGCGTTTGCGTCTCTCTCAATGTAAATGAAACTGACATTGTGGTAGTGAAGAAAACAAATAGTGACATCATTAATACGCCGCACTTGGTCACAAGATAGTCTGCAAAGGACAGCAGAAGAAGAGCATGTCATGTTTTATTATCATGTAACATATTTAATTTTTAAAAGACAGATTAGATATGTCTGAATCTAGTGAGGAAATGGTAAAACAATTAACCTCCGAATTTTGCAGAACTTTCAGGCTGCTCGTGAGCATAGGTAAGGTTATAGAACTCCTTTGTTTGGTAATTGTAAAGGTAACCTGCCCAAATTGCAAAACATCTAGTATAATGGAAGGAAACACATACTAATAGTACTCTAGGCTAGCTATGCCTTACTTGATCAAGATAGCAAAATCATATTAAGTCATATGAAACAAGTATTTTAAAGGTTACGAGTAATAAATTCACACTATAAATTGGCTGATTTGACAAAACCCATTAACTCAGAGATAGATATGTGGCAGAAGAGCAGTGCAAGAATCAAGTTAGAGATGGCAGTCTGTTACACAATAATCAGTGTGGTTTTATGAAAGAGCAAAACCAAGAAATTTCCAAGCTTTGAACAATAACTAAGAGCACAGAAACTTGGTACCTTGGCCAGGTGAATTCAATAAACTATTCATCAAAATAGTGTCATATCCTACTACCCTGTTTATCAACAACTGCTGCCACCTGAACAAAAACCACCATATAAATTTAACGTTAGTAGCTAGAAACATAATAGGTTAGTTGTCTTAATGTGCTAATGGCACAACTATCCGTATTTCAAGTAAATAAATTTTACTGGAAGCAGAATACATATATCAAGTTAACTTGCTATCTTCTACTCCAATTCATGTATTGTGAACTGTGAACAACTTTGGTAAGGTCTGCATGCAAATTTGATTCGTTTTGAAATTTGAATTCTAGTTTAATGTCAAATGTGCTCTATACATATACTAAGTGAGTAGTAAGCTAATACTATCACATTGCTAAAATCATGCAGATATGTCTAATTCAAAGAATCATACAACTCTCCACAGCTAGCCCAGTAAAAATGTCAATGAAATGAATATCTGAGTGAAAGGGACTGTGTAGTAACAGCATAAAGCAGAGCCTCTTTTTTATATCACAAGAAAAGATAACCTAATTCTGTGTACAAAGTAGAATAAAGACGTTGAAACCTTAGCTCAAACTATGCAAAAACAAAATATCAATTAAACGGACAGTCTTTTCATTTAGAATGCAAGAAAAAGAAAAACTATATTACCGATTGCCAAAGCAATTATGTCGAGCTGAAATACTGATATTAACTGTATGAATTCCATGCCTTGATCTAGCTTCTTCAGGCAACAAAAAATAACCCTACACAAGAAGTCATCACGTAAAAAAAAAGCTGACAGAGAAGGGTAAATGACGCTCTGCCTCCTGGAGGGAAAATCTTGAAAAATTCCGGAGGCAAAATGTAAATTACCAAATACCAATATTATTCACCACAACAGGGTAGCTCGATGCTGAAAAGTAAACAAGAAAATACTTATCAAATAAACCTTTTCCATGGTATACAAATAAGCTGGTTCAAATGCCTTGCTTCTCTTCTCTAGACACTGCACTGAGATAGTAATAAAAAGTACAATAAGGTTGCATGAGATGAATGGTTTCTTATACTCTTAAAATGTCTACAAGGCAGCACCCTCAGAAGCAATACACACTCAAGAACTCATGTAAGAACCTTAACCAAAGTTTAGGAGACTTTGAAACAAAGCATGCTAGGATTAAGGATAATCTAACATACTCCATTACAAATTAGGTTACAGAGGGAAGTGATAACAAATTCCATGGGATTGCAAAACAAAAGAGCTAAAATCTCATTATTCGAAGTTGAATGGACTGGAACCATGCACCAAATGTCACCAAAAATCTAGTAAATACATGAGCAGTGAAAGCATTTACCTGCGTAGGAGTTGAACCTATCCAAATGTAAGATCCTTAACCACTTGGGAATATCAAAATTCAAATTAATACCAGCAATGTCCTGCATGGATGTGCAGCTACGGTTAATAAGAGCTTTTTTGCAAAGTCTGTCTGCTGCATAAAATAATCTCTTAAAGAAAAGATGTATATGGATTCCTGACATCATTGGTAACCAATTCACAGAAAGGGAAAGGAAGAAATATATCATCATAATCTGACCCATAAACCTCCAAGAGTTCGCCTTGCTAATCTGAGAAAGAAAGACAAACGGCCATGCCACTTTCTACCAATATGAAATATAGCCGCCCTAAGAGATTCTTTTGGCGAAACGAAAAACTTATTCCGAGGCACATCATCAGATGGTGGCTTAAACCTTTCACAGCTGATAGAACTTTCTCTTTGGGATTCTAAAACATCATTGTCAGTCTTCCAAAATTGTAGTCGAGATTTCATCATCTTTGCATCAGAGCTTATCCAGCTCAACCACGAATCTGCAGCCAAATGAGGTGAACCGCCCCCGTCCACATTGGTATGTTCTTCACTTTCAGCGCCAGTTTCTTTAGCATGCGCGTCTATTTCTTGATTAATGGGCTCATTATGTGACCACAAGCCAGCGCTGGTGATCTGAAAGAGAGCAAATAAAACTAAGAAGCTGTCATAATCAGTCGAACAAGAATGTTTTGCACGTTGGAGAAGAGCATGATTTCGATAAAAAAAAAAAAAAGAAGGATCATTTCATACCTTAATCTGAATAAGCTGGGCATCAGACATATGGGCACTAGGGAACTCACTGGAACAGCCAGGCTGCAGCATTCAATGATAATAATACAGTAAAAGGGGTAAAGATGCAAATATGGAACTGAAACGATGATGCCCACAGGAAACAGTAAATAATTTGATCAACAACACCAAACCACAAATTTTGTGCAATTAGAGAAGAAGAAGAAGAGAGAGATTAAGGAGGAAACCTGCTGAACATAATTGGCGTGCATAACAACGAGGATAGAGAAGAGGGTAATTGCCAATAAGAGGAAAAAGTACTCGAGCTTTGCTCTGATATTGGGGGTGAGCATCTCAGAAAAGCGCTCCTGCACCCGAATAAAGGTCTGCTCTGGATCCATTTTCAATTGCCGGAGGAGGAAGACGAAGACCAATTATCCGGCGAATTTCTCATCTGCAGCTTCCTTCCATTGTTAGGGATTTTGATTTTGGTCAGACCTTTAGCCGCCTTTTATTTTATTTTATTTTATTTTATTTTATCACGTGTAGCTATAAATATAAATAAAATAAATACTGCATTAAATATTATGCAACGGATCCTCGCTGTCGTTCATGTCGTAGACGACGAGCTTCTTCAATCTCTTTAACAAGCCACGAAACGAAACCTCTCAAATCTATTACAGACTGAAGAAAAGCACTTGCTCCTCAAACCAATTCAATTCCTTCTTCCCCGCTGCGGAGGTATGTTTTACCTAAATGTGCTCCTTTTCATTGTCGTTTCAATGCAAAAAATGGAATATGCATACCGTTTTTGCTGGAATGTTTGAATTCGTTAGTGTTTCCATGCCCTAATTTAGTCTTTTTATATAATTGGTCGTTGGAAGGGGTTGAGGACCTTGCCTTGATATTTTTCACTAATTTTCTCAACCTTGCTTTCATCACTGATTTTTTAAGCTCCGTTGCTCGGTTAACATTCTAACGATCGAAGCATCTTTTCCATAAGTCGAGCTAAATCTGCTAAGTTGCTTGGTTTAATGACTTGTTTTTGCCAAATTTATTAAGTGTTGGGTAAATCTGCTAAAATAAGATTTTGAAGGCAACCTTGAATGTGATTCCAAGTGCATAAGGGTCCACTATAAGTCCATAAAAGATGATTTCTATGAAAAATATACGGTGGAATTTATTGACTGTTGCTAATCTGCTGCCAGATTTTTTGTTCTAAAGCACGCGTCGGCCATTAATTGCTGGACTATGTTTCTCTCTTTTATTTAGGTTATTCAATTGACTGAAAGATGAGTGAAACTCCTAACAGAAGGCCTCATGAAGAAGGGGGCAATGGCAGCGGCATTGCTGGTGGTAGTGTCAATCACAGTCACGCATCTGTTTTAAAGAATCCACATGATGACCAGGGAACATATTCTGGTGTAGGTTGTTGTGCCTAAGATTGCACCGCGTAACAATGAGTCTCGTGATGCAGATCGGAGATCACCGTTGCTTGCTAATATGTTACTCAGGGTTCCAACCCCAAATGATTCACGCTCGGATCATGTTGGTTCAGAGAGCAGGATGGAGTTCACAGATTCCAAACACAGCATCAAAGAGGTTAAAGTCGAGAGTCGCAACATGAAGTCTGAATCCAGGGATTTGCCACAGACTGCCAAATCTGATAAACATGATGGCAGATGTGATGATAATAAAGAATCAAAACATGGAAGAGGCACGTATTCTGAACCTAAGGGCAATGAGAAGCTAGATAAGGATGGTTGTAGTGGATCCAGCAGCCAGTTGAATTTGAAATATGTGAAAGAACAACACCGTCTGAAACAATATCCTGATGTCCCAGGAGGAAATGCCGAAACCGGGAATACATCGCTAGGTAGCTTGCATGGCCCAACAGATGCTGGTAATGAAGTTTTGCATGTTGATGATAAGGACTTTTCTGAAGCTTGTGAAGCAGTTGGGGAGAACAAGGTCGATACAAAAGTTGATGACAAGCTAAAAGACAAAGATAGAAAGCGTAAAGAAGTGAAGCACTGGGATTTGGGGGGGAAATAGATAAAGAAAGAAGTGATTGCCAGAACATCTTGCAGCATGATAATAACATTAATGAGACCAAAGATATGGGAAAGGAGGAAAGAGAGTCTGAGAGGGGGGGAATTGAAAAGAAAGAGCCAGAAAAGGAAAAAGATAATGTGAAGGAGTTGTTGAATGGGTCGGAAAAAGAGGCTCCTCAGAATGAGAAGGTTCCTGGAAAATTTAGTAAACAGGGAAACTTCTCTTTGGAACTGAAGAAGAAAGATCATGATAGTGGAAAAATGTTGACCGGGAGGCAAGAGACAAAAAGAAGGAAAGGGATGTTGATTTAGAATCAGATAGACCCGATAAACACATTAGGTATTATGAAAAAGAACTAGAAGACAGTATGCAAGTTGAAGGAGGTACTGAACGAGAAAGAGAAGATTGTGGGGTTCAGCAGAGAAAAAGAATGCTGCTGCCAAGAGGTAGTCCTCAATTGGGGAATCACGATTCACGTTTTAGATCTGGTTCCAATAATAATGAAGGGTATGATTTTATTATCTTTCCCTTTTCACTATGACAGCTTTTAATTCCGAGTGCATTTGTGGCATGGTGGTGGGAGCTTAACTTTGCCACATATATCTTTCATCAGATTGGTATGTGGCAATTAGCGCTTCTAATGTGTTAATATATCTGTATATGAAATTGGAGTTGCAAGGAAAGACAAATTATAGCCCTCAGCGGCACTCTTCTGTGGATGAGCAAAAAAAGAGAATTTGCCAAACTACGTATCTGCTGCCATTTTCATCTTAAATTGGTCTTTCTGATAGTCTAGAATCCTATTAACACTTTATGCATGAAATATGTGTTATTAAGAACATCTCCCTGTGTTGTGTCTTATTTGGCTTATGCATTGAAATGAATCATTTGCTGTAAACCATCCCCAACCCCTCAAGATCATTTTTTACCATAAATGGATGTTACCTTTACATTTTTCATTTATTGACTATTTCCAATATGCTTATTACAAATGTTAACAGTTACTAAACATAAAGTATTTAAGATGACGGGGGGATTCGAAGGTAAAAATGGGGATAAAATGAAGTCCAGAGTTGGTTTGAATGAATAACTACAGCTGCATGGACTTTGTGCCAAAATGGAAGCTAATCAATGTTGGTTGGAGTTGTTTGGAGGAAGCCCTAATATTTAATAGACTAGTGTGTCAAAAATTGCTCCTAGATTTATGCCACTTTGTCAATTCTTGTCCATTATTTGATACAAGCAGACTTATAAAATTATAGAGTTGATACCATGGAAATAAACCTATACATTTATCAAATTTGAAGATCATGTAGACATCAAACCTTATATGTAAGAGAATTGTTGCACCGAACCTATAAATGAATTCACTGAGCAAATATTGCGAAATGCTTAACAGGTTAGTGTAAGAGTTCTATCTTAGTTCTCACAATAAGAAGTTTTTATGAGAACCATACCCTGTATATGTATATATGCTATGATAGTCATGCTAACAGATACAATTGATTTAATTTTATGTGCTTGGACCGGGGAACAAAATTAGGGGTGTGGTGTGGGGGCACAAATTTTATATCATGAAAAAGCATTTATGTCTGCAATAAATGGCCAGTGTTCAGTTTTAGGAACACTTTTAAATTCCCTCCTTTTTTCCATTTAATGATTTATGACCAACAATCTTAACCCAATTCTAGTTAAACAAAAATATTTCCCAATCCCAAAGAAAGTAAAATAGGCTTGGCAGTTCCCTTGACAGAAATTTCATTGAACTCTCTTTCTCTCTCTATCAAACACCGTCTTCTTCTCAGAGGTAACATATGTTCCGATAAGTAGATTTGAACTTCTTTGCCTAAATTAGATTAATTCCGTATTTGTTTGTCGTTTGTACGAAATCGGCCTCTTAGAATTCATGTACTAGTTAATGCTTATGCACTTTTGTCGAGATACACATTTTCTTAAATGGAGGGGAGAGACTTAATGGTAATGTGTTCTTAAGATTCAATGCTCCCCACTGTTGCCAAGTCACTGGAGAGGGAGTGTAAGAATTGTTTGTTACATAAGTTAGATAAAAGATAAGATACTCATCGGTAAAATGAGAGAACAATTCATAGTTACCTTCCCGTTAACAAAGAATTTTGTGCTCCCAATTGCCTTCTCTTGAGGGAACTCTTGGATAGAATTAATCCGCTTTCAACCAGCTAAAGAAATATTCAAGATGAAATTAATGTACCCAGAAGCCTTCATATACATTCCTTTGTTACCAAAGTTCACGTGCCACACTATTGAAAATTATTTGTTACTTGTAGACCCCCCCAGCTCCCCAACCACCTAAATACGACAACTTGGAACTTTATTTTCATTAATTTAAAGGATATAAACCCCTTCCCGTAGAAGAGACAGATTTTACTATAGGTATCAATTCTCTTTTTCATTCCTTCCATCCCTGCCCTGGTTGTGCCGTTGATGATTAGTCCATGTAATTCTGCACATCATAATTTTTTGTGGTATGATTAAGCATGAGTAATTGAGTAACATGGTGATTTATTTACTTGCATTTTACTTATCATGAGTTCCTTTGATTGTTCATATCGGATATCCTGTATCTATAGTTTAATGATGTGGTGCACTTACTGCTTGGTTTTCTTGTTTGACTTCTCTTGCAGAGATGTTCCTAACTCTTCTCTGTTATGTTTTGTTTGTTTTGACCTTTCTGCAGGTCACAAGGTAATGCTCAAATTGGACTGGATGATTGTAACCTTCCATTTGCATAATTAACTTGGATTTCTGGTTTGCATTACATTTTCTCTTAGAGGAGTACTTCATGATTAACATGGCCATGAAAAGTACCTGATCAAAGCATTTAGCAGTAGTGCTAAATTTTCTTGAACTTTGCTTTCAATGAATACTATAATGCAGCGAATTCATGGTATCTTCAATAGCAGGAGTTTCCTACATAATATTCTGGGTTTGCTCTGTCTATTTGCTTTTTTTCTCCCATAGTTTCTGATACTACCTAGGGCATCGAATATACCACGTTGCACTCTTTATGATTTTATATGAGATTTCCTGTTACATCATAGTGTTTATCTTGAATCCATGATGTCCATTTGCAGGTAAAACTGGCGTGTCCTGTGTTGTTTATAAAATTGGTGAGTGCATGCAAGAACTCATAAAATTGTGGAAGGAATATGAATCATTGCAAGCTGATAAAGCATGTGATGGCGCTCAAAATGGCCTGACTTTAGAAATTTGCATACCAGCAGAACATGTTACTGCTACTAATCGGCAAGTAAGATGATTATATGTTTTCCTGATGCTCATACTTCGTATGTGGCCCCAGTCACCGATTGAACTTTATAGATTCCACTTGTATTTCTGAATCTCCTATCTATAGGTAATTCATACTTTTGAATCCTGAGATGTTCATGCCTTATTAATTTACCATGCTTTTGCCCATTTCCTAGCATTAAAAACTCATTTCTTTTATATGATTTTCATATATGTTTGGCTGTTTTACACTTGTAAATGTACTTGTAGAACAGTAAAATATAGATATAAGTGGAAAAGTAAATAGACATAGTAGAGAAAGTAGTAGTGTATTTGGTGTATTTAATTACTCAACACAGGCCACATATATATAGTACAAGAGACTAAGCTAGGCTATGTCACATCACCTATGTGGGACAGAATACTAATATTCTTTACACTCCCCCTCAAGCTGGAACATCTATATTGGCCAGCTTGGTACAAAGTTCTCAAAAATGTTTTTCCTCAAACATCGGCAGCAATAGTAGTAGCCGAAACTATAGGGTAGTAGTAGTTGCAGCTGTTGCATAAGTAGAGCTTCAAGGCAGAGTAGTAGTAGCTGTAGCAGAGTAGAAGCTATAGGGCAGTAGTAGCAGATGCAGAGCAGTAGTAGCAACTGTAGCAGAGTAGAAGATGCATGGTAGTTAGTGTCAGCTGTAGCAGAGTAGCAGCTGGACAGTACCTGCAACTGTAGCAGATGCAGGTAGTAGTATCAGCTGTAGCAGAGTAGCAGCTGTAGGGCAGTTGTTGCAACTGTAGCAGAAGTAGCAGATGCAGGCATTGACAGTTGCAGCAGAGTAGCAACTGTAGAGCAGAAGTAGTAGATGCAGCGTAGTAGTGACAGTTGTAGCGTAGTAGCAACTGTAGCAGGAGGACAACTGTAGGAGTAGAATAATAACTGCTGACAAGAGCGCAGGTAGATAAAAAGCAAGTAAGAGCGCAGGTAGATAATACCGCGCAGAGCAACGGAGCAGGAGTTGAACAGCATGCAAATAATAGCGCAGAATACAGCAACGTAAAAATCCTAGTTTGGGCAGAGTAGCGGAGTAGAGCACTGTAATTTCGGAAAGAGTGGTATAGCAGAACCATAATAGTGCAGAATGTAGCAACGTCAGAAACCCTAGTTCGGGAAGAGAAGAGCAGTTGTGCAATATAGTAGTGGTAGAAACCCAAATTTCTGCAGAGTAGAGCAGCAACACCGTAAACCCTAGTTTGGGCATAATAGCGCATTAGAGCAGAACAAAACATAATTTCGGGTAGAGTAGAGTAGTGACGGAAGAGCAGGGTGGGGATAGTAGAGCGGGCAGCGGCAGAAACCCTGATTTAGTTCCTTTTTTTGTTTTGGAAACCCTAATTTTCTAGAGACGGATTCGAATCCGCTCTGATACTATGTAGAACAGTAAAATATAGATATAAGCGGAAAAGTAAATAGACATAGTAGAGAAAGTAGTAGTGTATTTGGTGTATTTTATTACTCAACACAGGCCACATATATATAGTTCTAGAGACTAAGCTAGGCTATGTCACATCACCGATGTGGGACAGAATACTAATATTCTTAACAGTACTACTTTATTATAGCTTAATATTCAATATAAAAGTAGACTAAATTTTATGTAGTTCATATTACTACATGCATTACAAACTGTAGTATAAGCATGAGATACATGCTTTAGTAAGTTTGCGAGGGTTCAAAATCAAGGACTTAACTTAATTGTGGGTAGCAATCGGTTTTTATATCTTCAGACCGAAAAAAATAAATGCTTAGTAGCTTAAATTCTGCATCTTGTTCTCCAAATGATGAATTGACTAATAAAGATATTCCCTCCATCCCAGAAAATAGTGCACACATAGCCATTTTAGGGTGTCCCACAAAACAGTGCACACTTCTTAACTTTCCTTCTTGTGACACATTTCTTTTATACTTTACCGTCATTCCTGTGCAGGTGAGATGTGGTCAGCTTTGGGGGGACTGATGTGTATACGGTGGACTCTGATTTGGTGGCTGGTATGTTCAGTGTCATATATTGCAGCTTTCACTTTTCTGTTATTTTTTTGGTTGGATTTCAGCTTCTTTATGTTGCACAATCAAGATGTACTTGATGCTACTTCGACTAACATTAAACACTCTCGTTTAGTTCTGATGCATACAGGATATTGTCGCCCCACAGCTTCTCCCCCTTCATCTACTACTCAGGAGTTAAGGGCTACCATCAGAGTGCTGCCACCACAAGATAGTATGTTCTATATATAACCAGTCATAAATTATTCATGCTCTTTCAGCAGATGTTTCCATAAGTCCTGACTTCTGATTGTTAAATGTAATGCATGTCAATGTAAAACTTCTTTCACACTTGCTCAATAGAAATAGCAGTACACGAAGAAAAGAGGGTAGGAGAGAGTGCCTGCTCATAACATAGTTTACCTGGACTATAGCACTTGTGGCTAGTGAATGTCAGTGAACCTATTGATGCTTCCATTACCTCAATATACATAACTTTATCTACTACGAGTCTAGGAGTATCATTATTATCATTTGTTGTTAACTTGTTATACCCGAAGTATATTCACAGGCATCAAGGTTTCTTATGTGAAGAAATGTGAGTGGATGGACCTTAGTATTTTGTGCAACTGTTAAACTAGTATACATCATATTGAGTAGTGGAGTATATGTTTCTCTGTGTGCTTTAGATGTATGTTTTCCTTTCCATGTTAGACTTCATTAGTCACTATACCTTTTTCATTTAAAAGTTGATGCTTTGCTAAAAAGTAGTATCTTTCTAGGAAGCATTACATCCCTATACGAGAATATTGACCTGATGAACTGAAGAGCGTGATATTTTTTTATTTCTCTGTGGGTTCTACGCTTTGTGATAATTGACTCTATTTCATTAAATCTGTCAGGTTATATTTCTACACTGAGGAATAATGTCCGTTCCCGTGCATGGGGTGCAGCCATTGGTTGCAGCTATCGTGTTGAGCGATGTTGCTTTGTAATGGTTGTTACTAACTTGCTATATTCGTGTTTGCCTTTGCTCTCTCTCTCTCTCTCTCTCTCTCTCTCTCTCTCTCTCTCTCTCTCTCTCAGCTATTTAGTACTCCCTCTGTCCTAGAGAAACATTAATCACTTTTTGTGGCATGAGTAAAAAATTGTAGGTAATGTGTGGTTAGTGGAGAAAGTTAGTGGTGAGCCATGGTTGGTGATATTGTGAATAAGTTGATAAAGTAAGGGTAAAGATAAAAGGTTTGTGGTGGGTTAGAGCCCAAAAATGGAAAATGAATGCTGTTGTGAGGCGTACCAAAATGGAAAGAAATGAACGATGCTTTGGGACAGAGGGAGTATTAACTCATTTACTTATATTGATCTGGTGTGCTTCTTTATCAGAAAGAAGGTGTGATTGTTGATCTTAAACCTTGTCTTACACAATCATCAATTATGGAGCCTACTTTAATTCCAGTTACTTTGGAGCGCAAAATGACTACTAGAGCTGCAGCTTCGGTAATTGCATCGTGATGTTCTATCTACTCTATCATCTCCAAGCACACACATCTTTGTTATTGATAAGGAATACGTTACCTTCTCTGTCCTTGTGAATAGCTTAACCTAACACCCACTCCCTCAATAAAAAAAATCATAAAATAAATAAATTTACATCTGTTTTTTCCAGAATGCATTACGCCAGCAAAAGTTTGTCCGTGAAGTAACAGCTCAGTTCAACCTCTGCATGGAGCCTTGGTATGTTATGCGCTCTTCAACTGTACTATTTGAACTCTTATACGGTTTTGGCATCAAGTTTTTTTTTTATTATTATTAGCCCCGTTTAATTAGCACTATCTTTGTGAATGGCTGGATATGTGGATTGCAAATATATTCTACCTGGGCTAGTTAAGTTAAGGTTAAACTCCATCAAATTCTATGCACACTTCTTATTTAGATTGCTTTTTCATGTAACAATATCTGTCATAAATTATTGTCATAGATATTCCGAAGTGATTACTGTTTTTGTTATTATCAACAATGATCCTGGTGAATTATCTAATAGGCTAAAAATGGGATGGTATACCAATTGCTGTACTCCTTTTTATTTCTACCTGTGATTTTTCCCTTATTATTGATTTCTGGTTTATTTAGGCTGAAATACAGCATGAATGCGGTTGCTGACAAAGGTCCAAAAAGGTCCCACTTTACATCGGCACGCTTAAAGAGGGGAAAAGTGCTATATGTAGAGACTCATTTTCGCAGGTATATATTTTGGGTAAAATTTAAATCACATTATCAGCAGATTTTCTACCTTCTAGTTTGATTTCCTTACCAAGTAGTAGATTTTATTATATTAATTCTCAACTCTTTTTGTCATTCATATGCTATACAGGATCATAGGAATGACTCTTGGGGTTGTACAACATCATGTTCTCTTCAGTTTACTAGTTGTGGGGGTTGAGTTGAGTTTATTTTTAATATGAACTACAATGGAGCTATCTACAGGTATGAACTATGCTTTAATCGAGAGAAGGTAGTAAAAGCTGGAACAGCATCTGAAACTGGAAGACCTCAAATTAACTACGCACATTCCATTAATGGTGAACGAAGTGTTGTCGATGGTGAAAACACTGTCGTGGATGTATTCCGATGGTCTTGTGTTAAGCGCCCCCTTCCCCAGACAAGTATGCAGAGTATTGGAATTCCATTGCCCCTTGAACATGTAGAGGTAATACATCCATCCATACATGCTGTTAGTAAATTCTTTCCCATGATATTATGCTACTTTTCTTAGGACTCATGTCTTTACCTTGTTTCTCAAAAATCACATCCTTGCTACTTTTGATTTTTAAGTTGGATCTTTTCTAGATTGCATATGCGATATTCAGTCTTGCCATAGTTAGTTAGGATAACAATATTGCTAATCTGTATCTGCTGTTGAATGCTTTCTTAAACTGGCCAGGTTATGGATGATAATATCGAGTGGGACGATATAACACGGACGCAAACTGGTGCTTGGATTGCTGGAAGAGATTACCGTATTGCTCGTACACATTTTATTACCGGATTGCTTGGATTGCTACTCTCCCGGCGTCGATCTTCTTCAAGTGATTCTTTCATTATTCGACGCATTTGCTCATACGGATCCATGAGATCGATTAAATTTGGGGGAAGAATAAAAGAGAGATGATTTGAGATGAAAATTGGAGAGGAAATGGAGATGATTTGGGAAGAATAGATGTGTAGTTGTGTGTGAAATGAGGATGAATTAGGAGTATTTATATGGTAAAAAAAAATTGGAAACGGCTATAAAAACGGTAACATTACCGTTTGCCAATTTTTTTTTATATTTTAATTCGAATTTTTTAAAAAAAATGATTTATTGCGTCAGCGTGACGAATCCCACTCGCGGGCCGGCGAGTGGGCGTCACGCATGGCCTGGGAGCGCGCCACGTCGCCTCGGCGCATGGCGAGCCGTCCCGCGTTTCGTCACGGTGGAACGGGACTGGTGACGGGACGAGACGTTGCAACGCGTCCCGCCCCGATTTCGTCACGCATGAACAAAATACGGGCCACCCGCGTAACGCGTCGCGGGTGGCCTTTGGCCCAGTCTACTCTTTAAAACTCTAATAGCATTGGTATATTTCTTTTTAAACATGTAAATAATCTTAATGTGATTCCTCTTATAAAAAAAAAATCATTTGGATAAACTTTTTTTCTCTAAAATCACGCAAAACAAGAATTCTTTTTTCATAAGGATGAGATGCGGCTCCATTCGTCCATGCCTAACCAAATTACGTAGTACTACTATGTAGTTGCATTGGTTGAATTGCAATAAATTGTGACTATTCAAATTGGTGATGTTTTCTCTCCGAAACATGCTATTTCTGGAGGATATGCAGGTCATATATAACTTTGGATATATTACAAACTCTAAGTATTGTACAAACTTCAAACTATAATATGGACAATTAGAAAATGTCAATAGATTACAAAATAATATCGACAAAAAATATCAACACAGTGTCAACGGTTGACATCAAAATCTTGAAATTTTATAATATGTTGACACTGTGTTGAGGAGTTTGGAGTTTGTATAATATATAGAATTTATATTTTATCATTATTGAACAAAATATCTAGAGTTTGCATTTTATCATATTCCCTATATAAATGTATTATATCAGAATATAGGATGAACATGAATTTAAAAGCAAAAGAACTTGGCAAACAACAATTGTATATAGGACAAAGCAGTGAAACACAAGAAAATGTTACAGAATTGTCCAAGCACACACACAAACACAAACACACACATTAATTCATCAATCACTCAGGGCGATGGTCATAATCAATACATATATTGTCTCCTCATCCCTGGCCTTTATTTCATCAAACCATAATATATATAATCAGAAAGCTGCAGATACGAATCAGCGGCGGAAGCTCCTGACCGGGCGGGGCACCTCCTCCTCTTCCCCACGGAGCTTAACAAGCGTATAGATACCCGCCCCGGCAACCGCCCCGAGCGTAGGCGCCACCAGATATATCCATATGGCCTTGTAGTTCCCCGCCGCCACCGCCGGCCCCAGCGTCCTCACCGGATTCATCGAGCCGCCGCTCGACGGGCCCGCCACGAGGATGTTCAGCATCACCGTGGCCCCAACCGCTATTCCCGCCAACTCCCCGACGGCGCGGGTGTCGGTGGCGACGGCGGTGACGACGAAGAGGAGGTTGAAGGTAATGAGGAACTCGAGGGCGAAGGCCTGGCCGGTGGCGACGGAGGGGACGGTGACGCCGCCGGAGAGGAAGGGGTGGAAGACGCCCTTGAGGGCGAAGGAGGCGCAGATGGAGGCGGAGACCTGGGCGGCGATGTAGGCGGGGACTTGGACCCAGGGGAAGTGGCGGAGGGCGGCGAAGGCGATGGTGAGGGACGGGTTGAGATGCGCCCCGGAGATGTGGCCCGTCGACAGGATCACGATCATCACCGCCAGCCCCGCGCACGCCGCGTTCCCGATCAGGCTCTCCACCCCGTGGTACTTCTCGTTCACGATCGGACCCGCCGTCGCTGCGAATATCAGGATGAATGTGCCTACGAACTCTGCTCCGAGCTTCACAACGCAATAAGAACATACATTTTAAGTCAGATAACGGTTAGATACAGTGTAAGTTATCCCCTAAGGTCCCTAAGTTATCCAGTCTACCAAGTTGCCCCTAATGTCTCTTTTCTAAAGTTATTGATAGTACTCCCGACTTCCGCCATTAATCGTCACATTTTTTTGGCTTGTCACGGATTTTATGAAATGAATAGCAAATGATGAAAAAGTTAAGTGTAATGCGTGTTCTACTTTTACATACTCAATTCGTCCCAATAAATATGAAACACTTAATTTTTCGGCACGAGATTTTATATAGTGTTGTTTTGTGAATTAATGGAGTGTAAAGTTAGAGAGAATAAAGAGTTGAGATGAGGTTTTTTCATTTTAGGAAATGTTTCATATTTAATAAAACATATAGAGTATTATTAGTTTTGTAATGATAAAATATGAGTAAGGAATAAGTTAGTGGATTATAGAATCTGTTAAAAAATGTAAAAAGTAGAACGTCATAAATAATGACAAACAAACAAAAAAAAGGAAACTAGAACAAATGGCTGACAGATTCGTCCTTCCATAATTAAGTGTATCATTTACTTTTTACTCTCTCCGTTCCATGTTAATAGAGTCATTTTTCCATTTCGGGAAGTTCCAAGATAATTGAGTCATTTCTATTTTTGGCAAAAAAGTAACTCTCTCTTTTAATTTATTCTGTCTTCATTTTTCTTACTTTATTCACCATCCATTTAACACACTATTCTTAAAATCATTGCCGAAAAGAAATGCTTCTATTAACAATGAACAAAAGAAGTACTATTTTTGGTAATAAACGAAAAATATGGCGCTTTATGAATGACATGAGTTTTAATGTAGAATTGGTAAAGTAAGAGAGAAGTGAAAAAAGTAAGAAAGAAGTAGTGTTATTGGAATGTGAGGTCCATATTATTAGTAAGAGAGAAGGAAAAAAGTAAGAGAAAAGTTGTTGAGAGCATCCACTATGCGGCACGCGGCCGTCGCGCATTCTGTCGCGCGACACGTTGCGAGGAGCCGTTCCGTCCCGCGCCCGTCGCCAGCGCGTCTCGCGTCCCGTACCTGCGAGACAAGCGACGGGCTGTCTCGCCACGCGCCCTGGCGACGTGGCGCGCCCCTGCGTCATGCGTGAAGCCCACTAGCCGGCCCGCGAGTGGGCGTCGTCACGTGCTGACGCAATAAATCTTTTTTTTTTAAATATCAAATTTAAAAAAATAAATAAATAAAAAATTTTCGAACGGTAATATTATCGTTTATTTATTACCGTTTTTTTAATTAATATTTTTACTCTATAAATACTCCTAATTCATCCTCATTTCACACACAACTACACATCTATTCTTCCTAAATCATCTCAATTTCCTCTCCAATTTTCATCTAACAACTCATCACAAGATGTCCGGCGACGGCAACTCCGGCGGTGGAGGCTCCGGCAGGTGGGATCTCAACGCGTTCGGCGATTGGGAGACCATGATCAACACACTCGGTGGTTCCGGTTCGTCGACGCCGGGCACCCATGGTTCTGCAACGCCGGGGGGTACCAATCACCCAATTTTGACGTGGATGCATATGTTTGTCCCTCCGCCCCGCGGTATTCGCAGGGATTATCCCAGATTCGGGAGGATTTTTCCGTTGATCGCATGTCGGGAGTAGGCCGAGGCGGTGGAAGCTCCAGATCGGAACCCCAGGCGGGCGAGGAGGAGGAAGAGGATCTAGGCCTGCATCCGTACAGCAACCTCGAAACGCTGGCAGTGTACAACGCCTAGGTTACCGTCTCGTACGATCCCATCGTCGGGAATCAACAACCCCGGAAGTGTTTCTGGGAAAAGATCTGCGAGCTCTACCACCAGATCAAGCCGAAAGGCTCCCGCAAGCGCACATTTAAAATGTTCCGCTCTCACTTTGACCGAGTCGACAGACAGGTCAAAAAATTCTGCGGCTTCTACTCGACCGAAGCGGCGCACTACCAAAGCGGCGCCACGGGAGCCGACATTCTGAGGGCGGCTTTGCGCGTCTACAACCAGGACACCGACAAACAATTCAAATATGTTGATGTTTGGCAGGCTGTCAAGGACGGGGAAAGGTAGGCTGGCGGTGTCCGCTCCAGCTCGGGCTCAACCTCAAAGCGCACGAAGCACACGGCGAGTGGCCAATACTTGTCTGGTGACACCGGTGAGGGCAGCGGCGGACAAGAGGGTGCACCGCAGGAGTTTGCGGGTACGGCCGGCGATGACTGGGGATCCAGCCGTGGGCGCCGTCGACCGCAAGGGACTAAGGCGGCGAAGGTGAATCAAGCCAGGCGCGCTCGGGATCGGGCTCAGGGGAGGCTTGAACACCCTTATGGAGGTGTACATGACCGCCACAATGGCTGACCCTTCCCGCTTCTCTCCCTCCCAATACGCGGCCAACGGAATTGTGCATATGGCAGCACAACTTGGCCTTCCTACTCCTCCTCCACTTCGACCGCCTTCGGAGGATGATTCGCCGGCGAAGTAGTTTTTTTATTTTCTTTAAATTTGTATTTTAAATTATGTAACTTTTAATTTTTTAGGATTTTAATTGTGTGCTTTTTTATTTTATTAACTTTTTAGTTGTATTTTGATTTTATGTTGGGTGTTTTTTAATGCAGTATGTTTTCAAATTGAATTGGGTTAGAAATAAAAATAAGAAATGAAATTGAATTGAATTGGGTTGCACTGTGAGAGTAGAAAAAAACATTGCGGAAAGGAGTAGGATGGGAATGTGAAAGGAAAGGCGTCACATCAATGCGTGAGTAACATAACAGACAGTGATATGCATAAGAGTCAAAAAATAGGTGACAGGCTTGTGGCACATCACCGTTTAATCAACTAACACAACCAAAAAGTATCAATCTGCTTTTTCACCTCTCTCAATTATTCTCAATATATAATTACTCAACTCTCCATATGAAACAAATACATTCACCAACTGCATTAAACAAGATACACTCACGATAACAATGTTTCATTAGTCAAAATAAAACCGCACATAAAAAGTTGATTAATCCGCAATTAAATAATTGAAGCGTAGTTATAGAATTAATGCAGCTGCGCTAGTTCATTAATTGTAAATCTGAGATGAAAAGGAGGTGGGACCCCACGCAGCAGAAAAAGACGAAAGCAATCACACGAATATCATTGCATTTTAAAAAATGAAGAAAAAATACCTTGCGAGTGAGTGAGATATCAGGCACAGAGAAGTCGGTGAGGCATGTGTGAGGGGCGCCCCAAGTCGCCGCATCAACAGGCAGACACTTGCACCGAGGCATTGACTTCCGATCGTAGGAGAGCGAGTCCACCCTCATCGACGGCATCAGCGGCGTCGGCGTCCCCGGCGTCGCCGGTGCAGAAATCGCCGCGTTTCCAGCTTCGTAGTCCCCGCTCATTCTCAAATCTCGACCTCGATCCCTTTCTCTTTTTTTTTAGTAAAAAGTAGCGGAAAACGCGAGGGAAGATGGATACGGCTACAGTTACATGCTGTGTAGGTTTTTTTCAAGTTGGATCTACACGAGATGATGTATTGTATCCAGATCGATCGCGATCGCTACTCACAGATTGAGCATACCAGATTTTGTTTTTTTTTTGGTTTTTTTTGGAGAGGATGAAGGTTTGATTGAAGAAAGGCGAAGTTACATAATTGGTAGGTTTTTTTAAAGGTGCGGCTACGGAATAGGAGATAAAAAATCCAGCTTAATCTGCAACTAGCAAATTAGAGATGGATGCATAGAATTCAGTAGAAATGAATTTTTTTTCTTTTTTGGTAAGAGAATTTCGAAGCTAGAAACCTGAAAACACAAGATTACATACTTGGAAGGGCTTTTTTTAAAAGTAGGATTAAGGAATTGAAAATCCGGCAGATTGATCCAGGATTAATCGACGAAGATGATGATGATGATGGTGATATGAATTGATATGAGAGAGAGAGAGATAGGAGTAATTGGGGGAATGAGAAATTTGTTTGAGATGGAGCGAGTGAAGAAGGGAAGGGAAGGGAAATGCAGCTGAATATGACGAAGTAGAAAGCGCGAGGGTAGGTTCGTGGCTTCATTATTAATCTTTTAATAAAACAAAACGTCAGGAAATTAAAATAATAAAAAAAAGTCAATGACCAGACAAGCTGAATTATTTTATTCTACTTTATGCATTATTACTTGTTATCTAGGCTATTGCTTACCCACCCCCCTCATCAATTTGTCTACAATTTCTATATTTTTATATGTTTAATTAGTCCTATTTCTCATCTCAAATATTGCATTGATTATCGATAGGACCATATACATTCAACGAATCATAGTGTCTCCAGTTTATAAAGTCAATCCACTAACCTATTTATATGTGATGCCTCTTAGGCTTTAATTAACATAACATAGTATAACATACCTCAGAGGGAGGAAAGAGGAGGATTTGTGAGTCAAACTAATTAGTTTTTAACAGCATGAGTTGATTTTTTTAGATAAATATATATAGTACAAAAGAGTTTCTCCTGCATTATTTGGTTGACTGTATATTTATATATGGGTGTGTTCGAAAAATCTAATTTGCGCCTATAATCCAAATTTAGATAGAAGAAACGGTTCGATCCTCTTATCTTGATTTCTCGAACCGACGAGAGATTCATGAATCCGGATCCTGATGCATATAGATACAAATGGTCCAACGGGAGCAAGAATTTCCAGGAACATTTGGAACATTTCGTTTCTGAGCAGAAGAGCCATTTTCAAATAGTGTTCGATCAATTATGTATTAATCAATATTCGATTGATTGGTCTGAGGTTATCGACAAAAAAGATGTTGACTACAATAATAAATTTGATATTGTCCACTTTTGGTTAAGTCCGCATGAATTTGTTTTTGAGTCACTCCCGAGGAGTCAAGCCAATTGAGGTTGGACAGGAATTATATACAATTTCTAACTTACCTCGTACACTAGATGTGAGATAGGTTTATACTCAACAATTGTGTATGTACTTGAGATATCATTCTTTTTTATTTTGTTATTACGTGCAATCTATAACTTATTTCAATGTTATACGTACAGATTCGTATTTTTCTCAGTAGGCCTTGTCTTGAGCAATTCGCTATAAATTAATTAGGTTACAATGTGTCTCGGAAATACAATGCGCAAATAAATTAATTACTCCTACTAGGCATAAAATATGGGGATATTGGTCCCTACAACTATGAACTTTTAGTATTTTCCATGAACTCTAAAATTGGTTTAGAATATCATAAACTTTGCACTTTGTTTAGTATTTCCCACGGCATGTCTATCATCATATTTGACTAACTTATGGGGCTTTTTTATCATACTTGACATAATTAAATCAATGTGGTTTTCTATGTGACATTTTATCCTACTTGTTATTAGCCTAAGAAGTGGTTTAAAATATCATACTCCCTCCATCCCACCTCAAGTGATCAACTTTCCATTTTGGGTTGTCCCATCTCAAGTGATTGATTTCCTTTTTTAGTTAAAAACAAAACTTCAACCATCTCTTTCTTTATTCTCTCTCTTACTTTATTCTCTCTTTCTTATTTTATTCATACTTTACTCTCTCCAACTTTTTCCTCTCTCATACTTTACTCTCTCCACTTTAACTCAATACATATCATTTTCTTAATTCTCGTGCCGAAAAAAATCCATCACATGAGAGGGGACGGAGGGAGTAAAACATATCACGGTTGCCCATGTAAAATAAGATTTTATTGAAGATATCTTATTTGGGTTGATTTGGGAAATACAGTACCAAATAAAGTGCAAAGTTTGTGATATTCTAGATCAATTTTAAAGTTCGTGGGAAATATAAAATTTTGGGCAAAATTCATGATTTTAGTAAAATATGTTAATTAAGTTTGAAGGAGGTAGTCATATATAAATGTTCAGTTTAAGATTATTCATACCCTTTAAAATTTGGTTATACTACTTTATTGGACATATATAAGCTACTAGTATTAAGAAAGTAATTACAATATTTATACTACAAAAGCGACACCAAAACATAATTATGTTGATAATGAAATGGTAAAGAAATGTGTAAGAGCATCTCCAGTGGCTGCCCGTCCCACTCGGACATCCACTAGGACTTCCCAAAAATACATCCCACTGCCACGTCACTAGGACTTCCCATCCCACTGCCACGTCACTAGGACTTCCCCTGCATAATCCGCCCTTCCCACTAGGACTTCCCGCAATAAAATAAATCACAATTATTTAACGGAATTATAATTTTGACATGGAATACGGAAAAATTATGTAATACATAGATGTCCGACTCGGACATACGGAAAAAGAAGAGAGAAACTTGTTAACACAAGTGGTGCGAATGAAATGAAGTTCAACGAGACGTATATATAGAGTTCAAAAAAAAATAAAAAAATAAAAACCGGACGTCCAACCCCCCCCCCACAATGGCGCCCGTCGACTCGGACCTCCCGCGGATATCCGAGGACGTGCGACGTCCTACCTGCATGGGCGTATCCGACCTTATTTTCCACAATGGCGGACGTCCGGTCGCCTGTCGCCGACGTCCGAACCGGACGTCCGCCGCTGGAGATGCTCTAAGCGTGTTTGTTTTGGCGTGGAAGAGACGTGCCGCTACTAGTACAATAATAATGCATTAAAAAACCCATCAAACTACCGACTATACATACATATATTTTTTATATTTATATGAGCAGTAGTATGCTTGTTTTATTCTCTGTTGTTCAAAAAAACCATCAAATTGCATGCATGTCGGTTTTCTTTTGTTGTGGAATTCCTGCGAGAATATTAATATTTTTCTTCAAAAACATTCAAATAATTGATCAATTACAATTACTTTAAAAGCTACTCCCTCCCTCCCACAAAAATATGCACTCTATCCTTTTCGGTCCGTTCCACAAGAATATACACTTTCCAATTTTGGAAGCTATTTTCTCTCTAATGAGGTGAGACCCAATCTCTACTAATACTCCATCTGTCCCCAAAGAATATGTATTTTGGGGTCGGCACGTGTTTTAATGTAAAATTGATGAAGTAAGAGAGAGGTAGAGAGAAAAAGTAAATAAAGTATTTTTAGTGGAGAATGAGTCTCGCCTTATTAGATAGAGAAGACTTTTTAAAATTAGAAAGTGCACACTCTTGTGGGACGGACTAAAAAGGAAAGAGTGCATATTCTTGAGGGACGGAGTGAGTATTACTTTAATTACTTTTTCTCTCTACCTCTCTTTTACTTTACTAATTTTACGTTAAAACTCGTGCTGAACTCAAAATGCATATTCTTGAGGGACGGAGTGAGTATTACTTTAATTACTTTTTCTCTCTACCTCTCTTTTACTTTACTAATTTTACGTTAAAACTCGTGCTGAACTCAAAATGCATATTCTTGAGGGACGGAGGGATTACTAGTTAATTTAATTTGATCCACCTAAATTTGTTTATCCAACCAATACCATGTGTAGTGCTAGTACACTTGCCATCAATTAAAACTTTAGTGGCCTTCTCATTTTATTTTATTTTCGATATTCTAAGGGCATGCACTACGCGCCGCGCCGGGACGGAACGCTCGCGCGACGCGTTGCGACACGCCGTCCCGTCCCGTGCCCGTCCCGATCCCGTCCCTGCGAGACACGGGACGGGCTGTCACGCCACGCGCCGTGGCGACGTGGCGCGCCCCTGCGCCATGCGTGACGCCCACTAGCCGGCCCGCGAGTGGGCGTCGTCACGCTGACGCAATAAATCAATTTTTTTTAAAAAAAATCGAATTTAAAAAAATACTTTTTATTTATAAAAATTGTTTTTATATTTAAAAATAATTTTTACAAATAAATAAATACAAGAAATTCGTAATAGCCCACATATATTTGATGGGCTTGCGAATTTATGAAACTCATTCGTGGTTGCTTCTCTTTTATAGAGACAACCTTGAATATTTTATGTTCCACTTTCGATGTGGGACAAAGTCATTCTTGGTTGCTTCTCTTTTATAGAGACAACATTGAATGTTTTATGTTCCACTTTCGATGTGAGACAAAGTCATTCTTGGTTGCTTCTCTTTTATAGAGACAACCTTGAATGTTTTATGTTTTACTTTCGATGTGGGACAAAATCATTCTTGGTTGTTTCTCTTTTATAGAGACATCCAAGAATGATTTTTGTCCCACATCGAAAGTAAAACATAAAACATTCAAGGATGTCCATATAAAATTGTATTTTAAATTATGTCATTTTTATTTTTTTAAGATTTTAATTATGTTTTTTTTAAATTTTAAGTTGTATTTTTATTTTATGCTGTAATGTTATTTTAATTTTAATGAAGTGTGTTTGTTTTAATTGAATTGTGTTGGAAATATAAATAAAAAATAAAATTGAATGAATAGTAATTTAAGGGACGGTCTAAAGGACGGTTAAGGGATGGAGCGTAGCAGGTTCCGTCCCTTAGTTAAGGGATGGAGTAAAAAAGTACAGTGAGACCATCAAATAGTAGTTTAATAGACGGTTAAGGGACGGTATGGAGACAGCGTAGTGGATGCTCTAAGGTTTTGTATCTATCAATGAAATAAAGCAGCATTAGGTGTGTCGTTGAAAACATAAGGGACCCACTACGTCCGCATTTTGTACAAAATAGATACTACCAGATTCATTGGGTTATACTAAAAGTTGCCCTATTAAGTTAAACTATCCGACTCTTAATTCAGTGGTAAGATTATATGAACTCAAACAAAATTAAATGGTATGATTAGATGAGAAACACTTAAAGCATGTTTGTCTAATTGTCTAAATTGAGTTTTACACTTTAATAGGAGTATAACTAACTAATACTCCCCCAAGCTCTGTAGTTGAGCCATATTCTTTTTCGAGTGGTTTCACTGTAGCTAAATCATTTTTTTAGTAAAAGATATACCCCATCCGTCCCTTAAGAATATGCACTCTTTTCTTTTTAGTCCGTCTCATAAGAACATGCACTTTCTAATTTTGGAAAGTCTTTTATCTCTAATGAGGTGTGACTCATTCTCTACTAACAATACTTTATTTACTTTTTCTATCTACCTCTCTCTTACTTCACCAATTTTACATTAAAACCCATGTCGACCCCAAAGTGCATATTCTTTGGGGACGGGGGAGTATATCTCATTTCTCTTACTTTATTCTCTCTTCATTATCTTTACATTTTTCATACTTTATTCTCTTCCCTTCACCCACTTAACACAATTTTTTTTAAATCTGGTGTCTAAAAAAATGCATTTACTACAAAGGAACAGAGAGAGTAGTATATTACCGTACTTACTACTCCCTCCGTCCCTCAAGAATATGCATTCTTTCATTTTTAGTCCGTCTCATAAGAATATGCACTTTCTATTTTGGAAAGTCTTTTCTCTTTAATGAGGTGAGACTCATTCTCCACTAACAATACTTTATTTACCTTTTTCTCTCTACCTCTTTCTTACTTTACCAATTTTACATAAAAACCCGTACCGACCCCAAAGTGCATATTCTTTGAGGACGGATGGAGTATTTTTTTTTATTTCTTACTCAGATCATGTCATCCAAAAACTCATTTGCTATATGGAGTATGAATAGAATTTCTTATATCAAAAAATTACTCCTATGAATAGAATTCAACAATTTCTATCAAAATCTTCATTTTATTGACAAACGAATATAAATTTAACAGTTTTATAAGTAAACAGACAGTTAAATATTAAATAAATAAATTAAAGTCAACTAATTAATAAACTAGAATTTATTGTATAAAGGAAATTAATGGCGAGAGTAATTAAAGTAAAAGGCAATCTAAATCATCAGTGTAGTTAGCAAGCTATATATCATTACATACGAATTATTGTCTGTTTCCATAATTTCTTTCGGTGATCAAGTAAATGTCAAGAGTGTAGACATTTTATTGTTCTATACGAAAAGATTATTTAGTAAAGTATAATTATGAGTCCATTTAATTGCACTCGCTTTCCAAGCATGAGTCCATCTTCAATTATGACAAGAAACAAATATGTGTGGCTACACCATACATATTATTTCAAATACACGATTATGAGTGGCTGAATTCGGTCCATTAATTATAGGTTTGATCTCAATATAAAATAAAGTAATATAATCAGTAATTATGAAAAAGCAATATACAATCGCGTTTTGCTAATTAATTAATCTTCTTAAATAAACTTTGGTGGTTTGATCATCAAAAAGGTGGAAATTAAGTTAATCTATTTTTATAGAGGGGAATCTCTTCACCAGACTTTAGTGGTTATACAAGGTCGAATCTACAAACATGCATTAGTGGAGTTTGCTTAGCTTTACATGCCATTAATTGGATTAAATAAATATAATAACAGCCCCATTCTAGTGGATGCAGCTAGCCATATAACCAATTGATTTGTATTGCAGTATTGCTGAATATGGATGCATGATCAGATAAAATTGAACATAACTTAAAAAAGATGTATAATTGTGATTTAATCACAAACTTTGCGTTGACTTTTGATTAATTTCACATTTTTCGAAATTGAAATACAGAATCATAATATTCCATTTTTTTTTTTGCAAATATAATGTCCTATGATGGTCAAAATCGAAACTGGTGTGACAATATTAAATATTACTATGTGACGATAAAACGACGCTAAGGTAAATAGGGATTTTAATTTAATTAACAATTAAAAATATAATGACGTCGGTTTAGTATAGGTTTATGAACTTTAATTAACATCCAAGGCAAAGGTTGTAACTTAATAAACAAATACTCGTGTTTAATTATCAGAGTTTCTGACTTGAATTATTCCAAGTTAAGCGGAAGCAACAAGGAATTAGCATATAATCACATGCCATCCAAGAGAATGCCTGCCTCCCAAGTTAATTAAACACATGCACTTAGTTGCACACACTCCAACACACAAATTAAATAATTAATTAAGTCTGGCATTTCTGCGATCGAAGAATTCTATTCCGGTTTCTGAAGTTTGCTAAAGGGAAATTAATATGGACATAAATTTTCCTAAAAGTAGAAATGATTATGTAGAGAGATTTGATATGTGGAGATGAAATGAATCGAAGAAATAGGAGTGGAAGTAATGATGAAAATTGAAGGGTTGAAAATATGGGAGATTTGGAGTGGAGTGTAAAGAAGTGGACTCACAAAAAGCAAATTAACAGGACTGGACGATGACATTACACCAACACCCAACAAATTTTAATTCATATTTTAGAATTTATTCACAAATCCAACAGTAATATATGGAGTATATAACTAGCAGCCAAGAATGAATCTAAATCATTTTTTTTCATCTCCATTAATAGTAGTATATGATTTTTATTAAGGTTTAATAAATTAAAACTGCTTAATTGTGTAAGAAATTAACTAATTAAGTCTACACTTAAAGGATGTCTAGTTGTTTTCTTCCTAACTCGAGGCTAATATGGCCATGTAGATTATAGAGACTAGTAGTGATTTGGTTGTGCACATTAATAAATTCATTGTATCGATTGGAATTGATAATGATCACTGTTGGGTCGTGATACCGCCGATCTCACACGCGCACGAACGAAAGAATAAAGCACACAACGATGTAACGTGGTTCGGTGATAAACCACCTACGTCCACGGAGAAGATGATCGGAATCTTATTGATGAACAACTCTCAAATACAATGAACTCACACTCACAATTCAATCACTCCAAACTAATCGCAAGCTAGAGCAATAATCTCCTAATTGTGTATGTGTATTGTGTATTCTTTTTTCTATATATCTTTCAACTGGAAACTATCGAGCTATATATGTGAAGAACAAGAAATAACCCATCAACTGATTTCACACAAAACAGTTATAACCGCTGATTCCCAACGGCTAGTTTCAGCTCACCAAACCGAGCTCCTTTCTTGATCTCTTCCTCGAGCTCCAACGGCTCTATCACTTAATCAAATCAGCAGCTTGACGTGAATGAGTTGCTCAAGAATGATAGTTTCCTTGCGCAAGAATGATAGTTTCCTTGCGCAAGAATGATAGTCCGCCAGTGTAAGAATGATAACTTGCGGCAGCAAGAATGATAACTTGCGGCTGCAAGAATGATACTTTGCTTATGCAAGAATGATACTTCGCATGATTTGCATGGACACACATCCACAAATCTCCACCTTGTCCTTGCAAAGCTCCATCAATATCTAGATTCCCTTCTCAATCCTTGTTACAAATCTCAACACTCCACAATTTCAACCAACTTCAAACAATGTTTGAATTTCGAAGTTGGCAGAGATTTTGTCAACATATCTGATGCATTTTCTTCGGTAGGAACTTTCACCACATTGATCTTTCCACTTTGAATCTCATCTCTGATGAAGTGTCTCCTCACATCTATATGCTTCGACCTCTCATGGAACATTTGGTGTTTGGCTAAACATATTGCTGAGTTACTGTCACAGTTAATCTTTACTGCTCCCAACTCCATTCCCAGATCTTGCATGATCCCTTGCAGCCATTTTCCCTCCTTTGCAGCCTCTGTTAATGCAATATACTCAGCCTCGGTTGTGGATAACGCAACCACAGACTGTAGATTCGATTTCCAGCTGACTGCTGTTCCAAATAAGGTGAATATGTAGCCACTTTGGGATTTTCTGTTGTCCAAGTTGGCTGCATAATCCGAATCACAAAATCCCTCAAGAACTTCATCCTTTTCAGACCAAGCTTCACTGCCAAACTTCAAACCAATCATTGCAGATCCTTTTAGGTACTTCAGAATCCATTTCAGAGCAGCCCAGTGCTCTCTACCCGGATCAGCCATGTACCTACTAGCCACACTTATAGCATGAGCTACATCCGGTCTTGTGCATATCATCAAATACATCACACTGCCCACTATATTCGCATAGGGTATCAGGCTCATTTCTCTCCTAGCATCCTCTGTTCTTGGCATTTGTTCTTTGCTAAGTCTGAAATGACCTGCCAGTGGAGTGGAAACAGGCTTTGCATCTTTCACTTGATACTTCTCCACCACCTTTCTGATGTAGTCAGCCTGGAACAACTTCAATTCCTTCTTCCTTCTGTTTCTGACAATATCCATACCCAGGATCCTCTTGGCTTCTCTAAGATCCTTCATCTCAAACTTCTGCCTCAGTTCCTCTTTCACAGTTTGCAGCTCATTCTTGTTTGAACCTGCCAGTAGAATATCATCTACATACAGCAACAGGTAGGCAATTATCAGATCTCCCTTCTTCTTGATGTACACACAACTATCAAAGCTTGACCTTTCAAAATTCATCAACTCCATTTGCTCATGGAATTTCTTATTCCACTGCCTACTACTTTGCTTGAGGCCATATAAGCTCTTTTTCAGCAAGCACACTTTCTTTTCCTCTCCAGGCTTCTCAAAGCCTTTAGGCTGCACCATGTAGATTGTTTCTTCCAAATCTCCATGTAAAAAAGCTGTCTTCACATCAAGTTGATGCAGCTCCCAATCAAAATGAGCTGTCAAGGCCAACAAGATCCGAATAGATGTGTGTTTCACCACTGGAGAGAACACCTCAGTGTAGTCAATACCCTCCACTTGTGTGAACCCTCTAGCAACCAGCCTTGCCTTAAACCGTATGCTTTCAACTTCCCCTACCTCTACCTTCTTCTTAAATAGCCATTTGCAACTTATCAGCTTCTGAGTCTCTGGATCAGTTACCAAAATCCAAGTCCCATTTCTCAGCAAGGATTCTATTTCTTCTTCCATGGCTCTGACCCATTTCTGACTTTCTTTGCAACTTATGGCTTCCTCATAGGTTGAGGGTTCTGAAAACATGAGCACCTCAGCCACACAAAGAGCAAAGAAACTCATATCATAATCTGAAAATCTGCTAGGCAATCCTGCATTTCTTCTGGGATTTCTTCTAACTCTTTGACTTGCATCAGTTTGCTGTTCTGATGATTGTTGGCTATTAGTGTCCTGAGCTGGTTGATGGTTAGATGCTCCACCTTCTTCCTGGTTCTCTGTGATCTCAGAATCTTCATCACCATCTGATCTGTGGTATTCTTTGTCAAACTCGAAATTCTGCACTCCTGAGCTGCTGCTCTCACCATCAGATACTTCTTTCTTCTTCTTGAATGGCATCTCTTCTTCATTAAATGTCACATCTCTGCTCACAATGATATTTTGGCCTGCTCTATCCAAGTTCCATAATCTGTACCCCTTCACTCCATCTTGGTACCCCAGCATTACACATTTTCTTGCCCTCGGTTCCAGTTTATCTTGCTTGACATGTGCATAGGCACCACATCCAAACACCCTCAGAGTGGAGTAATCACCAAGGCTTCCATACCATCTCTGATCTGGAGTTTCATTTGATATTGCTGAGGAGGGGCATTTGTTAATCAGATTAGCTGCAGTAGACATAGCTTCTGCCCAGAATTTCTTTGGCATCCCAGAGTAGAACAACATGCATCTCACTCTTTCTAGCAATGTCCTATTCATTCTCTCTGCCAATCCATTTTGCTGAGGGGTCCTAGGCACTGTCCTATGCCTTCTTATTCCCTTCATTTTACAGAAATCATCAAACTCAGCAGATAGAAATTCCATCCCATTGTCAGTCCGCAGATACTTCAAGACAGATCCTCTTTCATTCTCATATCTTGTATGCCATTCTTTGAATCTTTCAAATGCTTGAGACTTTTCTTTCAGAATATAAATCCACACTTTCCTAGAGTAATCATCTATGATGGAGATAAAATACTTACCTCCACCTATGGATTCTGTTGGAGATGGCCCCCATAGGTCACTGTGGGCATACACAAAAGGTCTTGTAGATGTGTGCTTTCCTCCAGTGAATGGCAACCTTTTGGCCTTCCCAAGCATACAGGACTCACACTTGCTCAACTTCTCTGTTGCACCCAGCTTCATAACCCCATGCTTAGCAAGTTCTCTGATGCCCTTCTCACCCACATGCCCCAACCTGGCATGCCAAAGATTTAAGTTCTCTGACTGAGCAGTATTGACAGAATCCACCACTGTCTCACCAACCAAGTAATATAGGCTGTTCTTTCTTTGAGCTTCCATCACAATTCTGGAGCCTTTAGTTACTCTAAGAACCCCATTACCAGAATCAAACCTGCACCCCTTTGATTCCAACATTCCAAGAGATATCAAATTTCTCTTAATTTGAGGTATAAATCTGACCTCTGTGAGAGTTTTCACACTCCCATCCTTCATTCTCAGTCTGATATTCCCAATGACCTTGACATTACACATTTGATCATTCCCTAGTATCACTGATCCTTCCCAATCTGATAATTCTTGGAACCAAGACTTGTGGGAACAAATGTGAAAGGAGCAACCTGAATCCATGATCCAGCATTCTTCAATCTTGGCCCCTGAGTGGATATTCAAAGCCTCATTATCTTCAACATCCTGAGCCAGATCAGCGGTCTCTGCATTCCCAGCCCTTTCTTGCTCTTGTTTTTTCTTCCAAGCAAAACAATGTTTCTTTAAATGGCCGGGTTTTTTACAGTAGTGACAGCTCCTTTTCTCCTTCCACCCCCCACCTTCTTCCTTCTTCTGGAACTTCTTCTTGGAACCCTTCTTATTCTGATTGTTCTTCACATGCAGGCTCTCAGCCACTGGATCAGGTTGTTTAGCATCAGCCTTCTGCGATTCCTTCAGCTTCAATGCAGAATGTATCTCTTCATATGTAACCTTGGCCTCTCTACCAAGAAGCACTGCATCCTTGAAGTGCTCATAACTCTTGGGCAGGGAATTGAGCAACATTAAAGCCTTATCTTCATCCTTAATCACCTCATCAATGTTTTCAAGATCATCTATGCATTTCCCAAACTCCTCAAGCTGTTCAGAAATGCTCTTTCCATCTGAAAACTTGAAAGCAAGAAGTTTCTGCTTCAAATGCAAACGATTTGCAAGAGACTTGGTCATATACAATGACTCAAGTTTTGTCCAAACGCCCGCAGCCGTCTCCTCTTTGGAAACTTCCCTCAGCACCCTATCTGTCAAGTTCAAGATCAGGGTGCTGTAAGCCTTATATTGCATATCTTGAAGCCTTCCTTTTTCTTTCTCATCGGCCTCAGGCTTTTCTTTAGCCTCGGTGCCATCCTTCAAGATATCCCATAGGCCTTGCTGCATCAAGATAGCCTTCATCTTCAACCTCCACAGCCCAAAGTCGTTTCTGCCGGTGAACTTCTCCACCTCAAACTTGGCCGTGGACATTTCTTCGAACAGACGGTGGACAATCGTCAAGATCGGCTTAGACACCAGAGCTTCTGGACCTTAACTCACCCAGAAAAACAATCAACAAGAAAACCTCTGGGATCTTCCCACAGACGGCGCCACTTGTTGGGTCGTGATACCGCCGATCTCACACGCGCACGAACGAAAGAATAAAGCACACAACGATATAACGTGGTTCGGTGATAAACCACCTACGTCCACGGAGAAGATGACCGGAATCTTATTGATGAACAACTCTCAAATACAATGAACTCACACTCACAATTCAATCACTCCAAACTAATCGCAAGCTAGAGCAATAATCTCCTAATTGTGTATGTGTATTGTGTATTCTTTTTTCTATATATATCTTTCAACTGGAAACTATCGAGCTATATATGTGAAGAACAAGAAATAACCCATCAACTGATTTCACACAAAACAGTTATAACCGCTGATTCCCAACGGCTAGTTTCAGCTCACCAAACCGAGCTCCTTTCTTGATCTCTTCCTCGAGCTCCAACGGCTCTATCACTTAATCAAATCAGCAGCTTGACGTGAATGAGTTGCTCAAGAATGATAGTTTCCTTGTGCAAGAATGATAGTCCGCCAGTGTAAGAATGATAACTTGCGGCAGCAAGAATGATAACTTGCGGCTGCAAGAATGATACTTTGCTTATGCAAGAATGATACTTCGCATGATTTGCATGGACACACATCCACAATCACAATTATGCAATTGATTTTACTTTTAATTTGTGTACATCATTTATCCAATTCACGAAATGTTTGAAGAAGAGAATATGAAGCAACCTATCTGATTTATGAGGTTTTATTATCAAAATTTAAATTTTATACCGCAATCATCCATGATTAAATGTCTCATATTTGACTGACATGAGTTTTAAAAAATTATTTAACTTTATAAATTATAAAGTAAAGTGTGTAGAAAAAATTAATAGAATGTGAGACCTACTTTTATAAATGCAAAATTAATATTATATTGTTTGACTTTATAAATGCAAATTTTATATACGGTACAAATTCCAAGCTCCTCAACAGAGTGTAAAATTTTAAGATTTTAATGTTAACATATGTAGTGTTAACCCAACGTCAATCGTTGACACTGTGTTGACATTTTTTGTTGCTGTTATTTTGTCATCTGTTGACATTTTCTAACAGTCTGGATCATAGTTTGGAGTTTGTACACAATTTAGACTTGCACTTGATTAATTAAATTCTATTGGTTTTATAATAAAATATGAGTGGGATGTAAAACCCACATGTCAAATATAATAAAAGTAAAATGAGACATTTAATAGCGGACGGATAGGTGTATATAATTTTCCAAATTGTGAATATGTATTGCTGTTTAAATTTAGAATTATTATTTATATTTAATTTGCACTTTTTGTACTTGAAGAATATTAGAATATTTGTGTGAATGTGAGCTTCATCTTCCCCACAATCATAGTCAAACATGGTCCATCACTAGCTAGACATGCATGATTATAATTTTCCTTTCTAGCTGAGCTTCACCTCTCACTTAATTTCGACCATTCTTTTTCATTTCTAATGGCTCTTCTTTTCAATCATTCTTTCGTCCAGAACCTTCGCCTCCATTCACCTCTTCATTTCCAATATTAATTATGACAAATCGATGCTTAAGACACACTATCGTTCATCATAATGATTTACTCCATATAATAATACTGTCTTACTTCATATTAGGGCTTTGATTATTACGAATCCCTATAATACATCCATGAAAAATAAACATGATATTCAATTTAATTCTGTCTATCTACCAAAATTAATCTCTGTATTTTACAGTTTTTTTATTTTATTCAAAAGGAGTAAGAGTACCATCCTAATAAATAGTGCAATAACTACTACTAGTATTTTATTGAATTTTAATGCCTATTAATAGAATGACAATTGTGAAATATCCACAATATCGGAAGTCCCATTAGGCCCAATCCAAATATAACAATTGGTGATTAAGAAGATGGGCTTTCGGTTCGGGCTCCCACTTTACAACCTCAGCCCATTAACAAAGAAACGAGGCCCCTTTTAATTTGTTTTCCGCATCTTCTTCTTCATCTTCTTCCTTTCAGTTCTGACTGTGGTGTTCCATTTTCTCAGGTATTCCTATTTTCTCCCTGTTAATAATGATTGAATCCTTCCTACGCTCCTCTATTTCTTCTCTATTTGATCATACTCGTTTCTTCTAAATTAATTTTGTATGATCGATTTCATTATGCAACTGCTCTTTCTGATTTTCAATTTCCACCTAATCTTCTCTTTTTTGTGAATGTGTCTTTGTATTTGATTATTGTCTGCTTATAACTTTGAGGCGCGAGCTTAGCTCATAGCCTATGGCGTAGTTCTCGATCTTCAGTCCAGGATTAATTAACCGAAAATTACATGTATCTGTGCAGCGACTCTATCTACTTACATTCTTCGTTTATTCTATTTTACAATCATTATTGTTGTTGCTGCATATTGCACTTCGAGATCGGAAATTGGTTAGGATTAGGCTCCTTCTCCAATTACTCTCTGGTTTATGCAATTCGTAGAGTCTAGGATGCATCTCTGTAGAATTGCTAAGAGGTAATTCTTCTCACTTGAAAATTTCCAACTTCTGTAATTAACACTCGCCATTTCAAGTTGACAATATATTGCATACATCATAGAAACAGTTGCATTTTTCCTGTCACTGAAAATTTACGCATCTCGTTATGTCTGTAGATATCAATCTGGACTTTGCAAACAGACTTTCCACCCTCATCAGTATGGTTAGCCTTAAAAAAGAGGCAAAAAATGTTTTGTTTTTATCTGAATTGGCACTTTTCCTGACTGTGAATTCCAATTGAGATGCTTTAGTATTCATTCTTTTGAATTCTGTGCTTATATGATCTATCTCTTGTGTTTTTGTATTTTGTTTTACTATTTCGCTGAGATAAGTGTTTCTCAAGTGTTTATATTCTGAGAACATTTGGAATATGTATATCCCAGCCGAGAAAATTGAGTCTATATCTACTTACTGATATTCGGATTGCATTCTCGTTTGTAACCTGACCATGTATGAAGCCTTCATGCTTATTTTAGCCATCAATTCCACATAATGCCCCATCTCCAACAACATACATCCAGTAGCCTTCGCTTCCCTTTTAGCAAATTGAGATTAACCATGCATATGTCTGCATTTAGTTCTGAAGGGTTATGGATAGGTTGTTACACTCCTTTGAAATAAAATATATGCAAAATTTGACTGAACATTGTGATATTCCTTTAATGAGGTCAATTGCTGCTTTCATCTGTTGTGCTATGGTGCTTTAATGTAAGAGGATTCTACCATTGCTCTGCTCCAGGTCATCTTCGCTATTCTGGAAGCGAACTGGAACCTTATTCCTCCCTCATTTGGTTTGTTGTGAAGTCAAGTATGTCCGGTGACCGGACTTTCATTGATGGGGACGTTTCTTCTGGGTCTGGCGAGGAAGCAAACATGTTAGATGGCCATAATAAACACCATACTGTGATTCCTCATTCAGGGAGGCACAAGAGAAGCCGTAAGGCAACAGGAGATGCTATGCTGGAGATCGCCGCAGCCTCAAAGATGAGAGCTGCTGCAATCATGAGAACTGAGGAACGATTCACCATAAGCAAGTGTATAAGAATATTGGACGAGATGCAAGGTGTTGATCAAAATGTATACTTTTTTGCTTTGGATTTATTTGAAAATCCTTCAGCAAGAGAAACTTTCATATCTCTTAAAAGCGAGAGGCGGTTAGCATGGATGCAGAGGAAATTTAGAGCATCTACAAGTTCAGCAACCTGACTATGATGTGAACTACTGTTAGCTGACTTAGTGTTTAAATATCTACGCTTACATTAGCCTAGTTGGTTTTAAGTGGATTTGCTGTACATGAACAAGGTTAGCATTCCTGAATATGATTTAGTAGCCATGATTATTAAGTTGAACACTTGTAGGATGTGGTATTAAACAGCATGAATTAAATAACAAGAATACCATAATCTATTCAGTCTCAAACCCCATTCTCCTGTATCTAGTACACCCTTTTGTTCTTATGGGTTGGAGTCTTGGAGTAAATTTGTGAATAAATGCAAAAACTATATTTTTTCTTAATTTAAATTTTCCTGACATATTCGATGATAATTCCAGCAAATAATGAGGTTCTTACAAGTTACAAATAATGAGGTTCTTACAAGTACAATTGATAACAGACTAGTCAATTTGGTTACAGCAGCAAAGGAGAGGTGCGATCTCCTGACTGGAAGATCGTGCGATTATCCGACCGATCCTGAGATCAAGACATCGACAGACCAGGTGCAACCCTGTATGCAGCATCGAAAGGCCAACTTCAACAATGAAAAGGCTTAGCAACTTGCAGTAGAAGAGCATTGAGAATCTCGCCATTTTGCTGTATTTGCCGAGTTCAAATCATTGGGTTCGCTGTTGATATTTCTGTGAAACCCGATTTATCGGCTCTTGAAAATACTGGAGTGATATAAGGATCGCTTCCTGCTTTCAGGCAAGCAATTTTAGGGGTAGGCATAATAGATGGGAGGGCGAACAGCTCAGAGGGGAAAGGGGAATGGTAGGGTGTACGTACCTCTGTCCGGATAGTTCGGCTTCCTTGATGAGGGCAAGTATTTAGATAAGAGTCAAATATGTCCCTCACAGTTTTCCCCTAAAACCATTCGTTTTACCAATCCACTGAAATTGTGAATGCGGGTGTAAAGAAGGTAAAGAATTGAGCCCAGAGCTGGAAAATACCTTCAAAGCTGCATCTTCTTCAACGCATTCTTCCAGTCCCGCAAGTCCACCAAAGGCGATCAGAAGGTGCTTGAATGATGGAAGAGTGAGCTCCGAAGAATTGATAACTAAACCATGTTCAGAGGTACCAATCCGATGATCATATCCTCCCTGTTAAGGAGAGTAAAAAGTTCAGTCAATCTAACACTCTACTCTCTAGACAAATTAAAAGGTGATTGAAACAAAAACAGAACCTGGTATGGACAGTTCTTGAACACAGAACTGATGTTTGGAGCATATCGCACTTTATATCCCCAATACATTCCTTCATCTCGAGGCCTTGAAGAAGGGACAATTTTCCGTGGACCTGAAAATTTTGTGTTCCATAGAACTCATTGTTCTTGAATGAATTTGTCCGAATTAGAAAGGTTTTACTGACCTGCATCCAGATTACGGTCTGTCCCCATCTCTACAGTTACTCTCGTTCCAGGTTCAAGAACTTGATCAACCTTGATATTCTGCAGAATAAAGTCTTCAAATTACAACCAATATGGTCTAATAAGCCAGCAAATTAAGCTACTTTTGTAGTGAAAAAGCTTAGTCATTTAATCCTTCTGTGTGTTTTCTCACCACAGGGAACATTCATTTGTAATGATGAAGTAGAGTTTCTATAAATTTTTAAATGATCAAAGACCTTGCAGGAAACATATACTCCTATAAATACCAAGTCCTCTAATTAAATAAATTACTGTTGTGGTGAATAAACCTTTAAGTGGAAATGGAAATGGGGATTCAAGAAAGGAGGAATGGTTATCAACAAATGAATTATACCTTGCTGAGACCCACATCAACAAGCGTCCCTGCAGAACCTTGCTCTAGCTTTTCTCGTGCAATACCTACAATATATGTGCACTCTCTAGTTAAACAAGATAAGCCTTTTACATTTTCTGTGCCAAGTGATGAAAACAAGAAAATAAAATAAATCTTGACTATTAAGTGTAGTGTCAAGCAATAGATGTTCAAAGAAACTGAGGGCATCAGGAAATTGGTTGTCTACATAAAACTTACCTGAAGTTCAGAGATCAAGTGTAAGCCATCATTTGCCCAACTCAAATTATAAGAAATATAGAGCCAGACATGGCTAAAGATATAAGTAAATCAGATGAACACATGCCAAAGAAAAATCAATGCATTTAAATCTGTTCGACTATGTGCAAACATGTGGATGATATTAATAACTTCTATTGGCCATGAAACAATCCAATTGTTGACATCCAACTCTTGAACAGCTTAGAGAGGTGCAAAGTTGTGGGCATCAGCAATTCAAGATGTCTACAGGAAACTTACCTGAGATTTCAGAGATCAAGTGTAAGGCATCATATGCCCAAACTTTGCACCAAACAAGTGAATCATTTGTACACACTGTATAGAAAGATGATTTACTACAGTGACTGCAAGAGCCGTGAAATCAACGTAGTAGGGAATGTTTCACATACACAAACATTTACGATCGTCCACAAACTCCACACTATGGAACCATCAGAATATGAGTACGAGTAGCAAGCTATCAGAATAGTTCAAAAATCAATTAAATATCACAACTACATTGCAAAACAACATCAACTATACTGGTCAAACTAACAGGAAAGCAGTGTGCAAAAAATCAACTTTTATAGAGGATTATAGCATGCTACCTTCCCTGTATGTAGCCCATTCGTGCTTGCGCAGATGATGTGGGGCATCAAGTGGCGGTAACAAACCCTGCAAAAACACACAAAAAAATGTTTTTAAGTATTAACGAGCACTGTAAGAGTATACTTTTTTCCCCAGACGAACATAATGCTATCAGATACTCACCACAACTCTTAAACTGCTATGCATTGGGAAAAGGCTCTTCCTCAGATACTGTGGTGTCTCTAGATACCTCAATATTCTCATAAGGAAAGCAGCACCACTATCATTATCGCCTGAATCATCTCCGACTATGTCAGTTGAAGTATCATCCGATGTATTCTTGCTATCAAAAACAACCACCTGTTAACAAAGCGAGAACACAAATTTTGAAGTTGGAAGCACATTTCAAGACCTGTCTGGGTATTTCCGAGACTTCAGTCATTAAAAGACAAAAAAAAACAGAAACAAAATCCACAAAATAGGTATGAAATTCAAAATGGCCTTTGATTTCACGATAGAGAAACTAAGCAGAGACGAACCTCATCGATTCGGAAGATCGCAGCAGCTCGTGCAACCTGCCCAGCCAACTGCAAGGAAGTAAAAACTGAAAATCAGAAGAGAGGATACATGACAAGATCACTACACAAAGTCACATTTCCATTTAATTGTAAATAAAATGTTAGGAATCACTTCCATCGAATTTCATCTCGGTAAGCATAGTGCAAAACAGAGGAATGCAATCAAAAGTGGAACAGCAAATCCCAAAAAAACCGCATTAATTCTCTCAAATAACTCAATCAATATAATCAGTTAATCAAAGAGTAAAAGCTTAATAGAATACGAAGCCTCAATTAGAAACAAGTTCGAACCAAAAAAACAATGAGTTCATTAACAGAACTTCGATTATAGTAAAAAAAAAAGTAAGCTTTGAAGGAATAAAAGAAGATTACACGAGTAGCGAGTTCGAGGGATTGGGTGTTGTTGATTATGGAGCCGGGAAGAGCAACGGTAATGGTGGGTGTTTCAGTTGGCGATGGCTGTTCTTCAACTTCACCTACGTTTTTCCGCTTCTTTTTGGAACGCTTTTCGTTTGAATCGAGAACGCCGTTTTGCAAGGCCCTTGTGTTTTCAGCTCTCTCCGTCTTCCTCTTCTTCTCCTTCTCCTTCTTCCCCATCTCTCTCAGAGTTGGCATTGCACTCAATTCTTCAGCTTTATTTATAGTTTTAAGCATTAGGGTTTTGTTGCAAGGGTATTCCGGTAGTTTTATAATTTTTAGAAGTATACTGGCCCACCTTTTAGAGCATCAGCAATGACGGACGTCCACGTAGAATTCCCACCGGCGTACGGGAATTCCGTGGCGGACGTCCGCCATTGTGCGTCCCTTCCACGGATATGGAATTCCGCTAAAGAATTCGCAGTTCCGCGGCGTTCTGCGGAATTCCGCGGGGAATTCCGTGCGGACGTCCGCCATTGCGTTGACGCTCGCGGAATTCCGCGCGGAATTCCCGTTTAATGCATAAATGTTTTTTTCGGTTCCTATATATACATCCCGTTGAACTTCATTTTATTCGCACCACTTGTATTAACAAGTTTCTCACTCTCTAAATTTTTTTTATATATCCGTAATGGCCAGTAGTGGTAGTGATAGCGGTAGTAGTGGTGGTGGTGGTGGTAGTGGTGGTGGTGGCATTATGAACACATGATGCGGATGATACACGCACGTGTGTGGGAGGCCGTGGAGAGGGAGGAACAAGCTGCCTCGGCGTCGGCGGTGCCTCGACCCATCCATCGTCGCACTATAGTGCCCCAGGATCACCTCGCTGCCCACAGGCGGTTGTACGAGGATTACTTTGCGCCGGAGCCACGGCTTGGGGAGAACCTATTCCGGCGACGGTGTAGGATGTATCGACCGCTCTTTATGCGTATCGTGGACGCTTTGGAGCGTCGATACGGGTATTTTAGGGTGCTGGAGGATGCGGCTGGTAAACCCGGCCACACGCCGATTCAGAAGTGCACTGCCACAATTAGACAGTTGGCATACAGAGGTTCGGCCAACATGTTCGACGAGTACTTCCACATCGGCGAGACGACTGCGCGCGACTGCCTGAAGTATTTTTGTCAGGGCGTTAGAGAGATATTCGGGGATAGGTATCTTCGGAAGCCTACCCCCAAAGATTGTCAGGCTCTGCTGGATATGCACGGGAATCAGCACGGGTTTCTGGGGATGTTAGGCAGCATAGATTGTATGCACTGGGAATGGAAGAACTGCCCCGCTGCCTGGAAAGGGATGTACACTACTGGTTTCAAGGCCAAGAATCCCACGATGATCCTTGAAGCGGTAGCTGACTACCGGCTGTGGATTTGGCATGCCTATTTTGGAGTAGCCGGGTCGAACAACGACATCAACGTCCTCCAGTCGTCGCCCCTTTTCAACGACCAGTGCATGGGCGTTGGTCCGGCCGTCAACTTCGTCGCCAACGGCAACCAGCACAACATGGGCTATATTTGGCGGATGGTATATACCCTATGTGGCCCGTCTTTGTGAAGACGATCAGGTGCCCAACAGATGAAAAGAAGTTATATTTTGCGGGTCGCCAGGAAGCAGCGTGCAAGGATGTGGAGCGGGCATTCGGGGTGCTACAGGCCCGATGGGAGGCAGTGAAGGGTCCCACACGACTGTGGTATGTTGACAGCATCGCCGACATCATGTACGCATGTATTATCATGCCAAACATGATTGTCGAAGATGAAGGTCCAGCACTGACTGATTGGACCAACGATGACGCGGATGTTGCGGGTCCAAGCCACGGTGTGGCCACTGGCAATGTCCGCATGGGGATACCCCACGACGATGTCGATCGAGTCCGTGCATTCGCCGACATGCGCCAAAACAAGTCCATGTTCGACTCCAGAACGATATTATTGAAGAAGTATGGCAGCGGAGGGGTTGTCGTTGATGTGGGGGTGGGTATTATTGAAATGTAATTTTTAATTTGGTGAAATGTACTTTTTTTTATTAATGGAATATTTTTCCCTATTTGTGTCAACTATTTAATTCCGTAAATTTCTTACTTCCGAAAATTGTTTAATTTATGAATTTGTGAATTTTTTATTGTGGGAATTCCTTCGGGAATTCCACAGGGAATTCCGCCACTGTGCAGTGGGAATTCTGTATGACGTGGCAGTGCAGTGAGAAGTCCGTATGACGTGGCAGGAGGTGTTTTTGGGAATTACGCGGGGAATTCCGCCGGGAATTCCGTACCACTGTTGATGCTCTTAAGTAAAATTCAAACTTATTTTAGTATAAATGTCACGAATTTATTTTACGTTAAACTCAAATTTAAAAGAATATTCTTTATATTATAGGAAGACTACTTTAATACTCATAAAATTTAAAAAAAATTTTAAGTTTGTTTTTGTGTAAATCTAAAAATAAGTAGTCTAATATACCATTGGAGATAATTCTACTACTATAAACTCAAACTTGTAAAATGGGATATATTTTTAAATTCTTTTTTTTAAATACTTCATTTGTTTTCAAAGAATAGAAACTTTGGAATGACATGAGTTTTAATGCAAAATTGATAAAGTAATAGAGGAAGAAAAAAAATAGTGAAACTAGTGTTAGTTGATTGTGGAGTATATTTACTAAAACGGAGAGTTTTTATTTTTAGTAAACAAACTTTAAAAAATAGAATTTCAATTTTTAGGAAATAGACCGAGTATAATTATAAGTATGCGGGTCGTTTTTTTGCCTCTAATTATTGAGAGTATGACATTAGAAATAAGACCATGAAAATCAGTCTCATTTTCTTTTCTATCACGTTAGCATTTTTTTAGTTAGAAAATCTGCAATAAACATTTTATTTTTTTTCATATTATTTTATTTTAATATTGTTGGTTTCTGGGATTACAAAGATAACTACCGGGCGTAATACAACCCAAAAGAAAGGAAAGGAAGAACTGAACTTAAAAATACAACGTATAATCGAAACTACTAAACCAGTGTGATTAGCCGAGTCGAGGAGGCCTCTTCCCGCAAGACGAGATACGCCCCGGTAGTGCTCTTCGGTTTGGCGTGTCGTCCCCAAAGGTAAAACGGCTACGTCTCTATTGATGCAGCACCGCAATCAGCAGAGCTCCGGCGAACTGGATGGAGGAGAGGGCAGAGCTTCGACAGAAAAAACTATGCAGGGAGAGGGAGAGAGCTTATGATGCAGAATGCTTTTTGAATTGTGTAGTGATGCATGGAATGGCTGGCCTATTTATAGGCTCAGTCCACTGCAGGGGGTCAACAGCCATGATGGCTGTCATCATGGCAATTCGTAACCGACGTCGGTTACAGACGTGTGGCAGGAGTGTGCCATCCGTGTGTGGAGCGTGTGGATTTCTCACGTGGCAACCGTGACTGTGCCTCGCTTGACGACGTGTCAAGCCACTTGGATTGCTGATTCGGCGGTGGTCCAAAAAGAATAGTTTGGGCCAAGCACCAAGCCCAAAGACCACCCAAAGACCAATTGCCAAGATCCAAGTCCAAGTCCAAGTCCAAGTCCAAGTCCAAGATCAAGATCGAGATCGAGATCGGGATCGGGATCGGGCTCGCCCGAGGCCCGCGGCCCGCGCCCGCGACCACGAGCACGAGCACGAGCACGAGCACGTGCACGGGCACGGGCACGGGCTCGGGCTCGGGCGGGCGGGCGGCGGCGGCGGCGCGCGCGTGTGCGCGCGTGTGGGCTCTTTCACCCATCTTGGTCCACTATAATTATTAAGTAACATAAAGTCACTTAATTTATACACATTAAAGATGTGTTAATCCTCCAATGTGGGATAATTAACACTAGTTAATTATTCCCTAAGCTCCATCTCCAAGCTTTAATTAAAAGCTAATTATGCCCAACTTTAATCCACTATTTCTCACTCACCGGAAATCGGATTTGAGAAAGTGAATATACTACATTTACCTATGTAAAATGTAGATCGACGCTATGTCATTTAATTTCACAAAATTAAATGTCTCGTCACATTTATTATTTGGTCAAAATCCATTGACCGGGCATATTTAATCCATGATTTTTACAATCCCCCACATGAGTGGAAATAGCCGAATGCATATGCATGCAGACACAAGCTCAACCCTCGCGAGGTATATAAGCATAAGGATAGGTAGTTGTTGACTTTGAACCCTCCATAGTCGACACCATCGGATACACAGGCGGCTTAGTAGCGCGATGCTTTGAACTAATCCCCCACGGCGTGCACCGAGACAATGGTGTTAACACTTAAACACCTCAACCTCATCCGTTCTCACGTTTTGTGTCCATTGCGGTCTTGGACACCACTTTGGATTCATAAGTGCGTTTTTTATGAAGCGACCACACTTCGCACTTACGTAGGTGATTCTTAGTCAAGTACCTTGCCATACTTGGTCTCTTTGAGAATTCCATCTCTTTGAGATCCTTAAGAACCATTAAAAGTCATAGACTTAGCCTTTACCACGAGGCAAGCTCTCCAACACTCTATTGCTCTCTAGGGAATAGATATAGTTGAGTGTTTCTCATGAACTCTCATAGCTTAGTTGTCCCTTTGAACCAAGTTCTTGGGATCTCCAGTCATCATGGTTGGGTTACCACTATGACAATTCTTTAGTTTGTGGATTTCAAACCCATTCCCTCTAGCAACTTATTCATTTGATCACGGTTTAACCCTTTGGTTAGCGGATCCGCTAGATTATCTATTGACTTCACATAGTCAATTGTAATCACCCCTGTTGTGATCAAATGTCTCACGGTGTTATGTCGTCGACGTATATGTCGAGACTTACCGTTATAGAAACCATTGTTTGCCCTTCCAATAGCCGCTTGGCTATCGCAGTGAATCAGCACTGGTGGCACTGGCTTAGACCAACATGGAATGTCTTCAAGGAAGTTCTTAAGCCACTCGGCTTCCTCACCAGCCTTATCCAAGGCAATGAACTCCGATTCCATTGTTGATCGGGCTATACAGGTCTGTTTTGTGGATTTCCACGATACAACACCACCCCCAATAGTAAAGACATATCCACTTGTTGAAAGTGAGTCTCTATTATCGGATATCCAATTGGCATCACAGTACCCTTCAAGCACCGGGGGGTATCTCGAGAAGTGTAGCCCAAGATTTTGAGTGTGTTTTAAATATCTCAAAACCCTCACAAGAGCTCTCCAATGCTCTTTGCTTGGATTGCTCGTGTAACGACTTAACTTGTTCACGGCACAAGCAATGTCAGGTCGAGTGCAATTAGTCAAGTACATAATGCACCCGATGACCCGTGCATACTCTTCTTGTGCAACGGGCTCGCCTTTGTTTTTGCTCAAGTGAACGTCGAGTTCAATTGGAGTCTTAACCGGCGCGCCATCATAGGCTTTGAATTTATTCAATATCTTCTCAACATAATGTGATTGTGTTAAGATGATTCCATCATTCGTTCTTAGAATCTTCATTCCAAGAATTACATCGGCTAGACCCATGTCTTTCATGTCAAAGTTTCTCTTTAACATGGCCTTTGTATCGTTAATTACTTGAGTGTTGCTACCCAAGATTAACATATCATCAACGTAGAGACACACTATAACATGACCGTTATTAGTGCTCTTGATGTAGACACATTTGTCGCACTCGTTGATTTTAAACCCATTTGATAACATCACATTATCAAACTTCAAGTGCCATTGCAATGGCGCTTGTTTCAATCCATATAGGGATTTCACGAGCTTGCATACCTTTTTCTCTTGTCCAGGTACTACAAACCCTTCGGGTTGTTCCATGTAGATTTCGTCTTCTAGTTCACCATTCAGAAACGCGGTCTTTACATCCATTTGATGAATCTCGAGATTGTGCAATGCAGCAATAGCGAGAAGCACCCGGATAGATGTAATCCTTGTTACAGGTGAATAGGTATCGAAGAAGTCATGTCCTTCTTTTTGTTTAAAACCCTTTACTACTAATCGGGCTTTATACTTATCAACTGTTCCATCGACCTTAAACTTTCTTTTAAGAACCCATTTGCATCCTAAAGGTTTAGCACCTTCGGGCAAATCAACCAACACCCATGTGTGGTTTAGCAAAATTGAATCAATTTCGCTTTGAACAGCTTCTCTCCAATGCAGCCCGTCTGGGCCAGCAAAGGCTACTTTTATCGATGTTGGTTCTTCATCCAACATGAAAGCAATGTAGTCAGGACCAAAAGTTTTTGGTGTTCTGACTCTATTACCACGTTTTAGTACTGTATCTTTTGGATCGGGCCTTGCACGCTTGCGCGATTCAGGTTCCGCATCTGTTGATTTAGAACTAGTGGCTTCTTCTTCCACTTGTTTAGAACTAGTGGCTTCTTCAATTCTTGTCTCAGAATTGGTTGATACCTTTTCCTTATCTTTGCAAGGAAAGGTATTTTCGAGAAATACAGCATTCCTCGACTCAATTGTTGTTCCTACTGTGATAGTCGATATTTCAGACTTGTGAACAACAAATCGATATGCACTACTGTTAAGTGCATATCCAATGAAGATGCAATCAACCGTCTTAGGTCCGATTGTAACTTCTTTGGGCGGAGGAACCATCACCTTTGCCAAACACCCCCACACTTTGAGGTATTTGTAGGATGGCTTCCTTCCCTTCCACAACTCATAAGGAGTAACATCTTTTCCTTTGAGAGGGATTTTATTCAAGATATAGTTTGCTGTCAAAACAGCTTCCCCCCACATGTTATGTGGTAATCCTGAACTGAGTAGCAGTGCATTCATCATCTCTTTTAGAGTTCGATTCTTGCGTTCTGCAACACCATTAGATTGTGGTGAATATGGAGCAGTTGTTTGATGAATTATACCACTTGCGTTGCATAACTCCTCAAACGGGGCTACATATTCGCCTCCTCTATCGCTTCGAATCATTTTGATTTTACAACCAAGTTGATTCTCAACTTCGTTCTTATAATTTTTGAACGCTTCTATTGCTTCATCTTTGCTTCTTAAAAGATAAATGTAGCAATATCTTGTGCAATCATCTATGAAAGTGATAAAGTACTTTTTACCACCTCTAGTTTGCAACATCTTTAAATCACATACATCCGTGTGAATTAATTCAAGGGGTTTTGTGCTTCGTTCAACCGAGTGAAACGGCAACTTAGTCATTTTTGCTTCAAGACAAATTTCACATTTATCTTGGATATCCAATTCATTAGCCTTTAGTAAATCTAAATTTACTAATCTTTTAATGGCTTTTGAATTTACATGTCCCAATCTACAATGCCACAAATTTGAAGACTCAATCAAATAAGAGGAAGTAGATGCTTTATTCTTATTGGCCAATGGCTTCGCAACACTTCGAGTTGCTACACTAAGCTTGAAAAGCCCATCGGTTACATAACCTTTTCCGATGGATTTTCCAAACTTATACAAGACAAACCTATCGGACTCAAATACAAGTTTAAACCCTTTATTAACTAGTATTGATCCTGACACTAGGTTCTTGCGGATGTCCGGGACATGCAGCACATCCTTCAAAGTGATAGTTAGGCCAGACGTCATCATGAGAATCACGTTGCCAACGCCGAGGACTTCGGACGATGCTTGATTCCCCATGTTGATCTTCCTCCCTTCAACAGCAGTGTAGGAGGCAAACTTGCTCCTGTCGGAGCAAACATGAGCAGTAGCGCCGGTGTCGATGTACCAGCCTCCCTTGTTATCAACAAGGTTAACCTCTTCAGTGACCACTGCAATGAGGTCGTTCTCATCCCAGTCCTTGAACTCCTTCTCAACGACGTGGGCTGCCGGCTTCTTCTTCTTACTGCGGCAGTCTTTGGCAAAGTGGCCCGGTTTGCCACATTTGTAGCAGTCGCCTTCAAACTTCCTTGAAGGCTGCTTTCCCTTCCCTTTGTCATTTGGACGGTTTGGGCGAGGGCGTTTGTTGGAGGGACCGCCCCGCTCCAACAGGTTGGCTTTGGCTTCATTTGGGGTGAAGCCTTTAGCCTTCTGATCACTTTTGCGCACGTCGGCCTCAATGCGCAACTTCACGATCAAGTCTTCAAGGGTCATCTGCTTTCGCTTGTGCTTGAGATAACTCTTGAAGTCCTTCCAACTTGGAGGGAGCTTGTCAATGATCGTGCACCTTAGGAATTTATCGGGCAAGGTCATCCCTTCAGCCACTAATGAGTGGATGATCATTTGGAGCTCTTGGACTTGCTCCATGACGGGTCGAGAGTCGACCATTTTGTAGTCCATAAACTTGGATGCTACAACTTGTTCCGTCCCTGCAGCATTATCTATGCTATACTTCTTTTCTAGGTTTTCCCACATTTGTTTAGATGTGGTTACATTGGAGTATACATTGTACAAACTATCATCTAAAGCACTTAGAATGAAATTTTTACAAAGGTAATCTCCTTTCCTCCAAGCTTCATAATCTGCCATGACTTCGAGCCTAGTCTCTTGGTCGCTTGGTGTGGGCGGCTCGTTCTCCGTGAGGAAGTTGGCGACGCCCAATGTTGTCAAGTAGAACAACATCTTCTGGTACCACCGCTTGAAGTCAGATCCTCCAAACTTTGGTGGCTTCTCGGCAGGTGGCATCATTCTTGGTGCCAAAGGTGCCGCAGTTGGTCCTTGGAAGGAACCAATTCCGTTGCCCCCGAAGGAGCCAACAACTTGGTTGGGCATAGAGCCCCCACCATTCATGTTGGGCATAGAGCCCGCCATGGTCGTACCAGCCCCGAAGGGACTAGCACCCGCATGAGACCCGAAGGCCCCAGCATTCGTGTTGATCCCGAAAGATCCAACACTAGTATTGAGCCCGAAGGCACCAACACTCGATCCATTAAAGGATCCGAAGGAACCACTAAAAGTGGAACCAACCGAACCACCAAAGGTGGAACCAGTGGACGCCCCGAAGGGGTTGTCCCAAACCCAAGGGACGGTGGATGAAGCGGCTGGGAAGCCAGGAGTTGGCATCATCGAGGGAATCGATGAAGTGTTGACCGGTCCAGTGGTCGCCATGGTGGAGGGAATGGCGGCGGTGGTGGCAGCGGCGGTGTTGGAGTCGGTAGACATCTCCAGCAAAGGTGTTTAATATTTCGAAAGTTTTAGTTCAGTTTAGAAGTCCAAATTCCTTCAAAGGCAAGTTATCTCGTCTTGCGATTGTTGGTTTCTGGGATTACAAAGATAACTACCGGGCGTAATACAACCCAAAAGAAAGGAAAGGAAGAACTGAACTTAAAAATACAACGTATAATCGAAACTACTAAACCAGTGTGATTAGCCGAGTCGAGGAGGCCTCTTCCCGCAAGACGAGATACGCCCCGGTAGTGCTCTTCGGTTTGGCGTGTCGTCCCCAAAGGTAAAACGGCTACGTCTCTATTGATGCAGCACCGCAATCAGCAGAGCTCCGGCGAACTGGATGGAGGAGAGGGCAGAGCTTCGACAGAAAAAACTATGCAGGGAGAGGGAGAGAGCTTATGATGCAGAATGCTTTTTGAATTGTGTAGTGATGCATGGAATGGCTGGCCTATTTATAGGCTCAGTCCACTGCAGGGGGTCAACAGCCATGATGGCTGTCATCATGGCAATTCGTAACCGACGTCGGTTACAGACGTGTGGCAGGAGTGTGCCATCCGTGTGTGGAGCGTGTGGATTTCTCACGTGGCAACCGTGACTGTGCCTCGCTTGACGACGTGTCAAGCCACTTGGATTGCTGATTCGGCGGTGGTCCAAAAAGAATAGTTTGGGCCAAGCACCAAGCCCAAAGACCACCCAAAGACCAATTGCCAAGATCCAAGTCCAAGTCCAAGTCCAAGTCCAAGATCAAGATCGAGATCGGGATCGGGCTCGCCCGAGGCCCGCGACCACGAGCACGAGCACGGGCACGGGCACGGGCACGGGCACGGGCACGGGCACGGGCTCGGGCTCGGGCGGGCGGGCGGGCGGCGGCGGCGGCGCGCGCGTGTGCGCGCGTGTGGGCTCTTTCACCCATCTTGGTCCACTATAATTATTAAGTAACATAAAGTCACTTAATTTATACACATTAAAGATGTGTTAATCCTCCAATGTGGGATAATTAACACTAGTTAATTATTCCCTAAGCTCCATCTCCAAGCTTTAATTAAAAGCTAATTATGCCCAACTTTAATCCACTATTTCTCACTCACCGGAAATCGGATTTGAGAAAGTGAATATACTACATTTACCTATGTAAAATGTAGATCGACGCTATGTCATTTAATTTCACAAAATTAAATGTCTCGTCACATTTATTATTTGGTCAAAATCCATTGACCGGGCATATTTAATCCATGATTTTTACAAATATCAAAGTATAAAATAAATAAAATTGTAAAGTATTAAGAAAATAACATGGATTGAAAACACAACGATAAAAATTACATCGACGCAAAGGTCATTGCCATCACATTAGCATCCCATGTTGTTACAACGATGGTATCTCATCTCATTGAAAGACATTATGATATTATGTGATAAAGGCATTTTGAACTCATGGAATTCATTGGCGAACCACCAGGAATCCATCCCTTTGAGAAACAATATGTGACAAAGGCATTGAGTTGTCGTTGTCATGGAATATGGCAGACCACCAAGATTGTTATTCATTGTACAAATGAGAGATGCAGGAAGAGAATATAGAATGAGGATGAATAAATGGATGATGAAACGAGGTGGGAAATTGTGATATTTATAGATGTAATACTATACTCTCTCCGTCTCATTTCAACCGCTTTTCGGGCACGTATTTAAAGAAAATGATAATAAATAGTTAAAGTGAGAATAAAGTAAAGTAAAGTAAGAGAGAGAATAATGTAGAAGAAACTCTCTTCTTTACTATTCTTTCTCTTACTTTAATTATTTATCATCATTTTTGCAAAACAATGGTAAAAAAGACATCAATCACTTGATATGATTATATAGTTTATATGGGCATCCCTTCATAATATGTGTAATTATTCAAAAATAAGTGGAGTATAATATTATATTGTTTTAACAATGTTATATAACTACCCTTTGCAAATTGTCACAGCAATTTAAATAACTCAATTATTTGTGTACATGGTTGGTATTGCAGGAGGACCAAGGAGTTTTTCATAATTAGAGACAGTTGAGTGAGTATCTTATGATGGAAGATACACAAACACTTTTCTGCAAAGAAACTCATGGAACAATTGTGTCCAGCTCTTGGAAGGCTCTTGTTTGGGCAATATGAGCTGCTTTGCAACCCTTTCAAATCCAGCATGCCTCTTTATTTCATTATCACCACTCCTCGTCACCCGTTTACCCGACACTTGAACACTCGACAAGGCCCATTGCATGCTCCATATCGCCAACGGCCTCATGTAACACAACGATCGGTATTCTCCCTCCGCCCCCCATCCCTCCGGAGTTTGGAATGAAAACCTGCCAAATCACTAACAAATTAGTTTACATGTGTACATGTTATTAGTGTGTGTGTTATGGACTCAATGCCCCACATCAGGTATGAGAACTATATACTGGTGTGTGGTATATAGACAAAATGAGCTATCTCTCATAACATGCTAGTCTTTTGGGCTGAGTTCTTATGTTTAGTCTGTATCAGTGTGTGACTTACCCAAAACCATTTTCAGACCATGCAGATTCATAGATACCAGAAGCTGTCTTGAATGCCATATCGGACATACCCTCTTGCAACATTGCAGCAGCAACTGAATAAGTAACCCCTGTCCAAATCTCCCTAGACTGTAAAGCCGATGTGTCCACTTCTCCATTAGGCCTCATTCCATTCACAGCGCCACACGTGCCCCCCTTCACCTTCATAACGTTGAACTCGTATATTTTCTCAAGGGCACTTCTCACCTTCTGCTCATCAGCAATAGGCGAAAGACCACACGCCCTAGCGTACCACTGCCCAGCCAGCTGGTCTGCTTGAATCGACGCGCTAGTCTTGGCTGCACCACTGTCATAATTGAAGTACGAACCATTCCATAGCTTCTCGTACGCAGATTTCGCCTTCTCAAACTTGAACCACAAGAATTCAGCAGATGGCTCATCGCCAAGCTCGCGCGCCATTTCTGAGGCAGCCTCAAGCGCTGCAGCCCATAGCCCTCCACAATACGAGCTCACTCCTGTAACAGTCCAAGCATCATATGTCATGTCAGGGAAGCCTTCGTTCTCAATCATTCCATCTCCGTCTCTATCAAATTGATCCATGAAGGCTATGGCCACAAACACTGCCGGCCAAACAGCCCTTGCAAAACTCTTATCACCGGTGGAAACCATATCTCTGTACACTTGGAGAACAAATTTGGAGTTCAAATCTTTCCATCTGTCCGTGTTAAAGAGGTTATACGCGTTGACCTCAAACCACGGATCGTTAAGCCCAATATCATGTGGGACAGCACCAATAACTTTCTTTGGAACCATTGTACCGTCGCTCATTATCTTCATCTTGCGCGGATCATGCATCATCACCGCCTTGGCAAAGTCTCTCTGGATGCTCAGCTCCAGCTTCGGGAACAGCATCAGCATAGCGAAAGACGAATAGAAATGGACATCATAAGTATTCCACATGTGATACTCTATCCCTTCTAGATATAAAAACTGCCCTACATTCTCTTCTTCGGGCGCCAGCAAACAAGGTCCAAAAGCTGAATTTGATGTCAATGGAGGTTGCATATCCTCCACAACAGCTCTCATTCTTTCAAGGATATTACTCGACATATCGTTATCTATTTTATGGCTAAACTCCACAGATTCTTCGCCTATGGAAAATCTCTGTTGCAGAATGCAGGAGAGGTTTTGGATTGGTAAGGATCCATCTGGCAAGAACAGAAGAGGAATGCGAATGATTCAAGAGACGATGTATCTATTGACAAGGATATCGATTTTGTCATGTATGTAAATACCTGTCCAGATTGTGCTCCCTGCATTAAGATAGTAGAGCTCATTGAAAAGAGTGATTGGGTACCTGTGGTGTGAGTTCACTTTTCTAGTAACTATCATTGAAAAAATACCCGTTGATACTATTGAAAACCGTGTTTTATACGCACATTAGTACATGTTTCATACGCGATAAAGCAGTATGTAGAATAAGTTTCATTTTACCATTCTGGAAGCCTTTTATCTTCTAAGATTGGCCTTTGCCATTCTTCAATCTGGTGCTCCCACTTTGTATGCTCTAATTCAAGACAAATTTAGATTGGATCAAGAATATCATAACAAGATCTCTCTTCTGTGGAACTACACTTGAAAATTAATATTTCAAGCAGAGATAAACTTCACCAATTGAAGTATGCAAAGATCAGATATTACCTAGAAGAGCATCTGATGCGATTCTCGCTGCAGCATCACCATTAGCACCGTAAAACTTTGTATACCTTCTGCAGACGAGCAATGCAAATTTCAGCGAAAAGAGCGAATATTTGGATTATCTTGTTTATTCGCTAACCTGTGGTAAGTCTTTCCACTTGAGAATCTTACTTCAGGGCAGTCCCATGCCAAAGCAAACGTTACAGCTTTAGACGAACCTGGTGGAACATTCACGGAAGCCGATAAGGCAGCTCCAATGGATGAACCTACTTGTGAAGGTAATCGTTTCGCATCATCTTTAATTCTGTCCAGGGAACAATGCTGAAAAAAAAAAGAGAAATTATAGTTGAATAAATGAGCTAGATGTTGCACTCTTGCTTAAGCTTACAACAACTGACCTCTTTAATATTTTCCCAAATCTTTTTTGCTGTCATCATCTGTGAAGTAGTCCCTGATATCAGAAAACAAGGATATTCCGACACATGAACCTCGTTTGTCTCCTGAGCAGCAATAGCAAAAGTCACGGGAGGGCGTTGATCTGATGTGCTGAAATAATCACACCATGTTGTATGCATTACAAAGTTTGTTAAAATTATTAGAGTAGTAGTAGAACATAACTTACTTGTGATGCAGAACCACACAATGCACGCCTCGTTCCATCCTGCAAGAAATTTTCAACAGTCACGATACGAGTATATACACAAATTTGCATATAATCGTAGGGGAAACTTTATACATGAGTCTTTCATTAAGATGGCCACCACTAGATCCGGAATCTCCTCCCACCGAGTTCTGCACAACAGATGCAATAAATTTAAGTTGGAAAAGCAATTGGTCATATTGTGATGGAGTTTATTAAGAAATGCGATAACATACGGCCCATGTGAAAAGCAGTGTTGCATCAGCAGAAGTCGTCCCTGAGTTTGAGATCTGAAAAAACATTACCACAACAGTACGTTTCAAAAACGATAGTTTAGAGGCTGAGGCTTTCACATACCGTAAATGTAAATACAGCAACGGGGAAGCTGCTGTCTCTATAGTTATGCGGTATAAATGGTGAGATCTGACGGCAGGTGATGCTGATCTCCGGATCAGGTAAACCTATACGCATATTAGAATCAAAAGCAGAGGATAAAAATACAGTAACAAAATTTGGAAGCTAGATAGATAGATATATAGTAGTATACCATCATATATTGTCCAAGCTCTTGGAAATAAAGCATGATAGGTGCATTTCTCTCCATCAAGGTTCCAGTCCCATGATTCAATGCCCTCTCCTTTCTCCTTTCTGAACCCATCACTTGCTATAAGCTAACTCGACACAACAAAATTCGATGAAGTAATGGTGTAAACTGTATGGCTCACCCCTTTATAGTTGTTGGACTTGTGGAGCACAAAACTGTGCTACATTGGCGTCCATTCGAGCGTGAAATGAAAGCCTAGAACACAGCCAAATAAAACCACCAGTTTTATTGCATATATTTGCTAAATAACAACAGAAATCGTCAAGTAAACATGATGCTATTCCTAAGGAGAGGTACTTACTGAAAACTGGTTTGCTAGAATTGGGGTGTCTTCGCATACTGTCGGGAAGAGCTGAAAGCGTTGGAACTCGCCTCTCAAGCTTCTCCCAATGCTTCCACACCTGAAGTAGGTAAAAAGAAGCTACATTGAACACCAACTACTGAACTAATCTTGTTAATTCAGGAGCAATATTTACCCAATGCCACCTAAAGGAACGCCATGCCAACACGTGAGCAGGCGCTTATGATAAGGATCGACTACTGAAGGCTGGATCAACAAAGAAGAAGCTATTCATTAACAAAGTAATCAAAATCAAAGCAATGTAAGTTTGTTACTAGACGAGTTATACCGTTCCCTTGTCTGCTTCTTCCTTAATATGCCGGAACAACCTCACTCCCAACGGAAGCTTACACAAATCAACTGTTAATAATCACACTAAACAACAGTTTGCAAATGCAAAAATATCTTAATTCTATGTCTACAAACACTAGCTGGTGTGGGGGAAGGAAATGATGCTCACCAAATTCAAAATCTCTCCAATTCTAACAGAGTACTCTTTGGGTAGAGGAGAAGTATGATTGAGCTTCCTCTGCCACGTCAGCTCAGGAGGTTTTCCAGCAGCACCCTGAAAGTATAAGTGAGTATTTTTTGTATGTGGAAATCAAGAATCATTTTTTATTACTATACCTTTTCTGGTGAATCAGAATGAATCCTTTTTCCCTCATCATTCTCCATCATCAAGCTATCTCAGCAATTCAAAGAAACTACTGCAAACAAAACTATGTGTTCATGAATCATGATCATTCAAAGAGAAATCAATCAAGAACCTTTTTCTTTAAGTAACTAGCACAACAACATCACCAAACTCATGTAAGCTCCTGCTAATAAGATGAGCTTAGGGAGATGATCACTTGCCTTGATAGCAAAGTCGCACCTAACTTAGTTATCAGAACTCAAAGTTTTCTACATTAATTAATGACTATTTTGTCCTAAATCATTTTTAGCCTACTCTATTTGTCGCATCATTTGTATGACTTTTGTCGCAGGTGCTTCTTTTTCTAACACGCATTATTTTTAACTTATTTTTGTCATAGTATTCAAATACTAAGTCCTCCCTCCAGTCACATATTTATCGCACTTTTCTATTTTGGCTCGTCTCAAACTACTTACAATATTTCTATTTTAAGTAAAATTTAAGGTATTTAATTTATATATTATAGTTAATTAAGTGATTCTGAGTTCTTGTTACACTTAAAATACTAATATAATTACATTAAACAAATCAATCACAAATCTACAAACAAAAATGAAAAGGGCGAATAATAAGGGATGGAGGGAGTATTAACCATGATGACATTTGGGTCGAAAAATGATCTAAAATTTATGATATGGAGTATTTTTTTTGTTATTAATCATACTCCTTTAAAGTTGAAGAATTGGGACGATCACACCAACAACTAGCATGTCCATTTGGTTGGGTGGAAAAGTCGAATTTCGCGTGTACAATAAATTTCTTATGCATTATATTTTTATTAAACATCATTTATAATCTAACAGAAGTTGGTAGAGCGATGAGATTTAAAAATATGGGTGGCAGACAATGAATAAAGATAAGGTGATATTTATTTATTTTTCTCACATCACGAATTCTTTACATAATTGTACTTTAATAGTGCAATTATTAAATGTTTGAGATTGCTTAGATAGCAACCATATTGTTAGTTTAACATACGATGGACGGCAAACAATCCTATAGTCTATAATACATCAACAAGTCCAAAGGCTTCTATTGTAACAACCGATGATCGATGAAATAGAAGAATATCAAGTTAAACTTCACTTGGATATTATCTAGCCATACGACATAATGTACTGAACTGAAACACATATGAAACTTTTTGTGTGATTTATGCAAACTTCAAACATTTTGTATCAATATTGACCTTGGTATTATTTAATTGTTGCATAAAGGCATACTACAATATTCTCTGTTGTACAAAAAGCTATGGTCCATTATATTGAAAAAAACTAATTAAGCAAGCTTGAAAGTTGTTGGTAAGTGGTTGGAAGAGGAAGAAGGAGACCATGAAAGCCTTGTTCCTCCATGGACCGATGTGGATGTTCCGCTCCTCCGCTGATTTCTTGGCGGCATCACAGAGCAGGCGAATGATGGCCTTCATATGCTCCCACTTGCCTATATACATCTCCGGCACTTGCTTTACTAGTTTCTTGTATTCCTCACTTGCTTTCGCCATACTAAACTCTTCCCTAAACCCTACTTCTACTACATATCGGATCTGCTTCTTCTTTCCCTCTGTGTTCACCCGCACCTCTATGTACTCGTGCCACCCTACACATATTATAAATGTCAGGGGCGTATCCGAGTCCTTATACCTTGGATTAAATGATTGTGATAATAATAGTTAAGCTTCTACTAAAAATCTATATTATTAGATGACATATGACATTAATTTAACTATTAAATCACAGGATCCAATGATTATGTGTTTTGCATATATTTAGCGTCAGGATACTAATACATCCTCATATGTGTGTGACACTAGCTAGGCTTATTATACATAAGATTAAATAGTAGTGGGCCGGCCCAACCCTAAAACTAAATTGAGCCCAATATATATATATATATATACCTGCTGGAATGTTGTGAGTGGGCTTCCAGTGGGAAAAATACAGGGCTGCATTGAGGCCCTTGCTGCAAAGCTGATTCACAGCTGCTCGCCGTAGGCAGTTTGATGTGCTTCTGTTACTCTCTCTCGCTATCTCTATTTGTCTCTTCATTTCTTCCCTCAGCTTCGGTCCAACTGCATTATATTGCTCCACTATTTCCTGCCCATTTACACATTTCGCATAATCCAATTTTTCTTTTTGGAAAAAAAAAACTAACAACATAGAACAATCTAAACTAGGGATGTCAATCGGGCTGGCCCGTCGGGTTTCGGGCCAACCCTACTCGGGTTGCGGGTCAATCGGGTGCGGGCTAATCGGGTTGTGATTTCTTTCGGGTTATAAAAGCTCAGCCCTAACCCTAAAAGCTCGGGTTTCGGGCTAGCCCAGCGGGTTAATCGGGTTGCTACCGATAATATTAACATGCGATCAATCCAATAAATAATGATTAAAATTACTAATATTCATACAATGTAAAACATTTAATTATGATATATTTAAGATATATGCTTAAACTCAATCATAAACATGATCAAATAGTAATATTTGAGATATTTCGTAAAATTTTAATGCATGTTTTAGAAATTTAAATATATTTTTTGTGAATTTGAAGTTTTTAATTTATTTATCAATTATTATATTAATAAAAATTAAATATATAATTTGTATATTTAATATAAAATTGAAAGTTATTTTTTAGTTAATATTAATCAATGAAATGTCGAATTGAGAGTAAAAAAAATAGAACAATAGAAATTTTATCGGGTTTTCGGGCCAGCCCATCGGGTTTTCGGGTCTGGCCCTAAAGGGTTGCGGGTTAATCGGGTGCGGGCTAATCGGGTTGTGATTTTATCGGGCTAGAAATTTCCAACCCTAACCCTATAAATTTGGCGGGCTATTCGGGCCAGCCCACGGGTTACGGGCTACATTGACATCTCTAATCTAAACACTAGCTAGGCAACCAATCATGTGTACGATTTCGAATAAAATTATGAATTAGAATTTATTGCGCAACAGCAATTACTGATCTACCTAACTCCACCCGAGTAGTCTACACTTGGTAGAATTAGAAAATATTGGAAAGAGAGCCCAACATTCATTATGGAGAGTTTCTAAGTGATGCATAGTTCCTAAGCTTTGTAGAGTATCAATTTACATTTATTGAGGTACTAGAATATTCTCATTCACCCTATAAATACTAGGGTGATGAACATTTGGAATACACAAGAAAATACAACCTTTTTCCTCTCTACTCTCTACATAAACTATGTCTTACCAATCCTGCTATACCTCTCTCGAGATGGTATCAGAGAAGGAAATCAACAAAAAGCCTCAAATGGAGGTCAGTCAGATACACACTCTCGAGCTATTGGTCGACTCTATCTCAAATCTAATTGATTTTTACAAAGCCAACACAAATCAAAACCAAAAATCCTACCACCCCGACGAACTTCAGCGTAGAGTCCATTCCTACTGCAGATACACCCGCGAGCCCCTAGCTTCCCAAGAAATCCCAAAATCTAAATCGAGTCCCTACTCCGAAGAAGACCAGCAGTGGCGCTGCCTCTTGCTCGCGTAACCACCGCAACGGTTCTCCTTCCAATCGACGTCTTGGAGTATTCAGTCAGCAACCGGCGGGGCCGACGCTGGAACTCTCAGAGGGTGAAGGAGCGTCGGCGGCTTTGCGGTGGAGAAGGAGGAAGAAGCAGAGGAGGCGCAGGGCCAACGCACCAACGGACAACGCCTATCCATCGGATATCTTCGAAAAGAGCATCGACGGCGGCGGCGGCTTTGCGATGGGAAACGGGGAAGAAGTGAAGGAGAATGAAGGGGAGGCGGCTAGGATCAAGGAGTGTCCGATTTGGGGGTTTTCTAAAAACACCCCCTCCATTTTGCAAATAAGCCCCTCAAGTTTGAGAAAATCCCAAAATAAACCCCATCCCAAAAATCCCTACCAAAATCCCCCCAAGTCAATTCTGATATTACAAAATCCGCCCCAGTTGACCAAAAAATTGCAGAAAAAACCCCATTTTGTTCGAATTTCCTAGAATACACCTCAAACTTTTGACAAAAATGAAAATACACCCCAACATTTTGAATTTCAGCCTTCCATTACTTGTACAAACACATTCCAAGCTTTAGCGTACTCATCTTCCTCAAACATAGGACCTAAGGACTACTATTGGATTTTTTACTATGGGGCAACCGATACCATGTCCTTTGATGCATCGGACTTCCTCGATATTTCTCAATCCACAAAAAAATTTGTCCAAACAGCTAGTGGGGAGTTAGCACAAGTAGAGGGGGCGGGAACTGTCACTATCTCACCAACCCTTCGCCTCTCGAACTGTCTTTATGTTCTTTCATTGCCCACAAACAGCTAGTGGAGAGTTAGCACAAGTAGAGGGGGCGGGAATTGTCACTATCTCACCAACCCTTCGCCTCCCGAACTGTCACTAGTGGGTGAATCCTCGCCGCCCCCTCACGGTGCAACACCCTCGCCGCGGTGAGCTCGCTGGAAACATTGGCCCATCATCTCCAGCCTCAGTTTCTCTCGATCCTCTCTGTACCACATGCAATTGTAACCCAAATGCAGAGGGTTGGGTGAATCCTCGCCGCCCCCTCACGGTGCAATGCCCATCGTCTCTAGTTACCTCAGTTTCTCTCGATCCTCTTTGTACTGTGATCGAGAACAATCGAAATGATGATAGTTGGGTTCAACCTCGCTGCCCCCTCACAGCGATGCGACCCCCACTTGAACCTGAGCTTTTCGGCGACTGGATCGACTTTGCAATGATAGGAATACATTGTCTAGAGTCACATGGCATAAGTCATGGAAAGACTTCTCTACTTGCCTTAACTAAATCATCTAGGGTGTCGCATGTAGTATGCAACTGCAATGACTATATTGCTCTAAACCAACCCAAATCATTCACATTAGTATCGGGTGAGTTTTGGAACTACTGCACTATTTGTATATTGAAACCATTTTGAGTGGCAACAGCCCTAAAATCTGGGTCATGATTTGCAATGTGTGGTTTTGCATTGTCTTGTTGAATAGTGATAAAGTTACTTCTGCCTTTAGGCCATTTCTCCATTATAGCTGGGATGATCTGAATCCATAAACCACAAAAGAATGCATCAAAACATTTATTCCACAATTATATGGAATGCATATATGTCTGTCTTTATTGCACAAATATGCAATGATTTTCAGTGTAGCATCAAATAATTGATGGATTGACATGCAACAGATTGTGCATATATAAAATGCATATATAGAAAGTATATATAGAATGCATACATTACCTTGTTTATTATGCATTGCTTAGTGACCTCTTTGGTGATGCTTGCAATAGGCTTAGTCTCTAAAGTACCTGCGCATCTGTTTTTGGTGTTTCTTTTTGCTGGAACTTGTTCCGTGAATGGGAAAATGCCTATTTTCCCATCAAATAGAACATCTCTATTGTCTGAAAACAGTGGTCTGGTAACAGCGCACATAAACATGATCTTTGAGATGTAATTTTTGTTTTTACAAGTGCGATGTGGTTCATTCTCTTCCGTTGCCAAATAGTATCGTTGGGATCCTTTAGTGATGTAGAACCACTTCTCGTCTATGTGGACAGTATTGTGCATGTTCCTAAACAAGATCTTGTTTAACATTCTGTCAAGTTCTATGGCTTCTAGTGTAAATGTCAATCGTAAAAGCTTGTTGGGGGTTGTTAAGTCAGGCCGTATTGCTGAAGTATGTGACCTAATCAGCTCAGCTCTCACCCACCTCCCTACTATCGATTTACTGCATCCTAATCCAATCGCTAAACTTCTAATGTTGGATCTTTTCGAAAAATGCAGACTTTTCAATAAGGTGACATCAAACTGAATTCTTTTTGCATGTTCGGTCTTCTTCTTATTCACTAATTGTATTGCATTACCTTTGTTTTGTTGTTGTTTTGCAGCATTCCAATATCTTGAGATAGTTTGTCTTGACATACCAAACTTTTGATGAGCTTCCTTGATGGTGCCACGAGGGGGTTTTCCGTTCACGCACTTTCCGAGGATGAATTGGACAACCAAGTTCTTCTTTTCTGAGGAATACTCTGTGTGACCCATTCTGCAAATGCTGTAATGAAGTTGTGTTGCTAAAATGAAGTGAGGAATGTTGAAATGAAATTGCAGAAATGAAGTTGTGAAGATATATATAGAAGTCTGTGGAAAACTTGTAGGCGCCATTTCTGAATTTTTTGTTTTCTCCATTGGCGGAAATCTAAAATTTTTGAATGGATTGATAAATGTATTCGGCTGCAGTCTATTCAATGAAATGTTTGTTTATTTTAAAAGTGTGTTTACTGTTACAGCTGGATTGAATTAGTAATTTAATTATAAAATTATAAAAAAAAAATTAAATTATAAAGTGAAATTCAATTCACAAATTAATTAAAAGTAAAAATGAAGCCAGATTAGAATTTCTTATAGAAATAAAAATTACTCCAGAATAAGTATTAAAATATTACTACTTGTTAAATCACTTCATCCACCCCACTTAAAACACTAATCTCTCATTTCTTAACCTCTATGCCCAAAAGTTATAACTCAACTTTTATGGGATGGAAAGAGTAGTAAATAAGAATATATTGTAATAATTTATGTGGTCACATATGCCACATATCACAATAGTCTTTAGCGTGACCACGACAATCAAAATTGACTAAATCTCTTAGCATGTATTATAGAAACTTAACAAGATGCATGATATAATAGTTTGTCATTGAATAAAGCATCATCATATATTGGATAATAGATATTAAAAAATGTGAAGGTGTGTGATTGATGTGAGTAACAAGATGAAGCAATGGTCAATAAATGAATCAATGTACCAAATGGCACAATCTCATTGATAAATAATTTTTTTAAATTTATAATATCTTTTATATATTCCCTCCCACCACTTGAGGTGCTGGCATGTTTTCTAGTTTTTTTTGTGCTTTCTGTGTGGGCTAATGTCGGTTGTTTGTTTTTATTTTTTAGGTATAGGTGTAGAGGGAGTTGGGTGTTGTTTCGGTAGGAATATGGAGCTTGTGACTTTGGGGAGTGTTGGTGGGTCGTGGGGTTGGTGTTGTTGTGTTTGTTTCTTTTATTTTGTTTGGTCTTTTGTTTTTTCGAACATTTATTTGTCTTGAGTATTTATAACCTATCCTAATAGTTCGACCTCCTCATTGATCCGGGAAAGAACCCTAAAAAAACGGATGGGGCTTTTTAGCCCAACTCAACTTAAATTAAAATACATGTATCAACACTAATTAAACAAAATAAACGGCCCATGTACTCTAAACATAGTCCTGCAAATGCGTGGACCTTTGGGGTCCGGCAATGGGTTCGTCCGTCTCTGAAGGTGTCGTTTCTTCCTCTTTGTCTCCATTTATCGTGTTATTCTGCTCTAGGTCCGGCTGACTCGTATCACATGTCAACAAATTTTTTGGATCTCTCTCAAAAATAGCAATGTGATTAGCGACATGACCAAAATTTTGAGGGTCGAGAAAATCAAGCGATGATGTGAGCAAAATCGTTGACCTGGACGAGCTCTCGGATGCTGACAAGAGCTGTATTCGACAAAATGTTGATCGCACGAATTTGAACGCAAGGCATAATGTATGATGCAAAGGATCGAACAGTTGGTGTGTAGATGTTCAGAACTTGATCTACACTCATCGGACACAAGGGCATACAGAATTCAACCTCTCTCCTCCTCAATCGAGCTAGATTAATCGTGGCCTAGCCACACTTTCACCCAACGAACAAGTCGTCTCGTACATTATCATCAAGATTCAGCATAACACCAGCACATTTTTCAACTACAAATATATTCTAATATTAATCAGCTCATGGCAACAATTTCTATACATTATCATCAAGATTCAGCATAACACCAGCAAAGGGGACACCAAATCCCACTTGCACTTGACCTTCAAATGATGGAAACAAAAATAATAGAATGTTTGTATAAGTTGAAGCCTAACTAACAATTTTCTTTCATCTCTAGCTGTCAGCTTTACATGATCCGCCATGGCTGCTGCTGTTGGTAAAATCTAAGAAAATTATCGATGTGTTATCTTTTGTACGCAGTGTTCTCGCCTCACTCAACAAATACTTAGCTATCTTCTCCGCTGAGCTCTCTATCTCCATCGCATTCCTCTCCACTTCCTGTAAGAAGAAAGAAATCCAGGGTTCAGAAACGAGGCGCCAGGTTGGTATTCGCACATAGATTTTTACCTGATGCACGAGCTGAAATGCCTTCTTCATATTAATTACATCCCAGAAACCATCACTGCATACAAAATCACATCACGTTAGCACAACGTAGCAATAACTTCATGAATTGTTTGACGTTAGAAGCAAACTAACCTGGCTAGAAGGGCAAAGCCCTCACTCGATTGGTCTATGCATACAACTTCACTAATATAAGGTTCTGCGCTGAAGCGAGCATCCTGCTCCTTCAAAAATTTATCTCCGAGCATTCTGGCCAGGTTAATACCTGGATAGAGACAGTTTTCCAACATATGAGAGCACACGAGTTGAGACTTGAGAGGAAACTATCAGTGATAAATTGTAACCTTACCACATATCCGACTTTCCCCATCTCTGAGAGGCGTTCCTATTGCCTGAATACGGAGCCTTTCGGAGTGACTAGTTACCCTGTGGTCTTCGGTCATCTTTATCTGCTTTCCCCCAATACTGGCAAAATAAAGTTTGAATCAGGCAAATGCAGGGAAACGGATTTCACAAAATTAAATTCCTCTCATCTCTACTCATTAAAATATTCAATCACCTTTTTCACTATACATTATCATACTCAACTACTCCACCTAAAATCCCATGTCATTCAATAATGTGGACATCTTGAATGAGACGGAGGGAGTACTAAAAGAATCCAAAATTATGGTAAATTGCACAAAATTATCGCATTAGCATTATAGTAGTCGTTAGTCTTCCATAAGAAAATTGAGGATAATTACTATCAATAGTATTAAACCAATGGGGTAAAGATTATGGAGCTTCTTAGAAATGATATGCTGCAGATATCCAATACAAAATAAGTTTGGTATATCAACACCTACTTTGCAACACAAGCCGAGTCTCCAACATTTGCACATTGTGCATAGAAATTTTGATGACCATCAGCCCACACCAGTAGCAGTGTCGCAGTACAGCCCTGAAATAATTAATTGTATATTAATTTTCCAAATATCCCAAGTGATGTGCAACAGTATAAGGAACATCAGTGCCGTGCCATTTTGCTGCTACAATGAACTGCATATTTTTTTTACTAGATTACCAAAACAACCTAATCTATACAGTATATAATTCAGCATATACTGGTCAAAATTATATAGCTTCTATGAAGAAACCAAAACTAGGAAAGGAATTCCGAGTATTAACCTCATAGTAATGGTTAATGCACGCCTCTGTCTGGTAAAATGCTTCTCTGAGGACCTCAGAAGCGTCGCACTGAGACAGAACTTTCTCTCGTCTGAAAGAATCTGACAAGATTCCAGTAATTACTTCAGGCATTATTCTGGATAGTAAACAGAGCTAGGTAAGTATTGTGTTAGAGCAGCAGGTGAAGAATCTTGGAATTAACAACGAAGAATGGGAATATTAGAAGTGAAATCTAGGTCCATATAGAAGTCGAACAAGGTCTTGCAACATCAACATTATCCTGGGTTTTGTAAAACGAAACAACCATTTCAGAATAATAGATGTCAACAACTAACTTGCTAACAGATGTGGCCGCATCTGCTCCTCCATGCCCATCACATATACCGAACATCCCAAACTGCAAAATGAAAATTCAAAAACCTATTATTCATCTCAGATACACACGTCGACAATTAAGATATGGTTACGGTTCAAAACCTGATCTAGTCCATGAAGAGGCCACTGGCAATAGCAGACATCTTCCATGGCCAACTTTTTCCCTCCTCGACGCAAAGCCATAGGATCCGATGCTATACCAATCCTGAAAGGGATCTTGCATTCTGTTTGTGATGTAATATTAACCTGTCACGTTAGACGGGGGAATAGCAATCAGAATTTTACACAATAACTGCAGTATCAGCAAACATGTAGACGGGGATCACGCAGCAAAGTAACCCACTGGGTGCACTGAAATTCCACAAAGTTGCTTTTATGTACCGAAATTTTTGAACTTGTGCCAAATGTTACTGTGTCACCACTTGAGAGCTCAACTGGGTTACTCCAATGCCTATTTCCTGATTGGGCTGGAAGGACTGCCTGGGAGTTCAACATTGTGCCGTTCAAGCTACCCATGTCGACGAGCTCCCACTTTAATTTCTACAACAATCCGAAGTTAGATAGCATAAAGGATAAGTTGCATATAGAGCATTGCATATTATAGTTCAAAACTTACATTAGCATTCCAATTTATCATTGCGTGCTTTCCAGAGACCTCCGAATCCTTAAGTATTAAATCACCAGGTGACACTCTTCCAATAGTCACTGGAAGCTCTGTTGTGTTGGTCGACTTTACAGAATACTGAAGCCCACGAGCAGGGCCAGATACTACCTCCAGCTTGAGAATACTTCCTGCACTACTAAGAGGACAACATGATCACACGTTTTACATATTCAGCAGATAACAGATGTCAAAAATATTAACATCGTGCAATCGACAAGAAGAGTATTACCCTGGTTTGCAGTGTAATTGGGAATAGGCTCTCTGAAATTTGTACTGTATTTCTGGCTAAAATTATCTCCTCTTTTTTCATTTCTCCGATCTTCAGGGAAAAGACTTGTTGCATGAGGATGCTGAAGCGTCTGGCCCACCAAAGGATTCTCTGAAGTATTTGGAATGTCAAGAACAATAATATCATCTGGAACAAGCAATTAGTAAGATTTTCTTCTCCTAATATTCACAGGAAACTATAAATAAGGAGAGCAGTAGAATCTATTTACCGTGGGTCAGCTGGGAGGATGCTGATGGGAGCCTTTGTTTTGGTGTTGCCAAAATAGCATGTGATGAAGTATAACTACCCTGAGTTTGACGACCAGCCTGCTCAATGGGATGGCATAATGTAGACTCGTCACTTTCAACAGAACTAAGATCTCCCAAAACAAGAGGGCGTTCAATGTCATCAACCTACATTTGGAACAGCACGGTTAAAGGGGTACATAACAGAAATCACAGATCCTTAAGAATCGAAAGCAGGAACATCAAATTGCCAATAAATGCAGATAGCATATATCTAGATCAACCATTTGGCATTCAAATTGCCATTCACTATGAAACCAAATCCACAAACAATTACTTAGCATAGCTTTCGCCAAGCAGCAAGACATTTCAGATCCATAACTCAGTCACTGAAAGGATAGAATGTTTCGAACTTTCTACTTCTATCGAGTTCAAACCCGGAGCACCATGAGAGTAAAAAACATGACTATCCATTTTCAACTTTAAGAGAAAACTAGAAAAAAAATTGACTAAACTCCAGTGCTAAGCTGAAAGAAAAGCAAAAACATTAACCATAGTACATAAATTGAAAAAAAGGTAAATGAACCCCCAAAACATCAGAAGCTCACTACAATCCACTTTAAATGTGTGAAAAACTTGCCCTAAAATCAGAGCTGATTACTCGATCCATTTTCAACACTCACATTCATCAGAAAACGGGGAACCTAAGCAAGAACATAGTGAAATAAGCTAAAAAAAATCTCCACGCCAATACAAATTCACACAATAGCACAGGAAAATGAGGCATCATAATGAAATCAAACAATCCGATCTGCAAAATAACGCAAATCCTTAAAAATTAAAATCGAAATCCAATCACGAAGCAGCACAACTACCAATCAATCCCCATGGAAAAACCTAATTAGGAAAATAAAATACAATCTTGCCGACAAATCAAATCCGAAAACACACATAAGATCAATCCCGAGGCAGACCCTGATCGAGGCCGGGGCGCGGCGGCGAGCGGCGGCGGTGGAGGCGGAGAGGAAGCGGGTCCATGGTCGGAACTTGCAGGCTATGAAGATGAGGATTAGGACGAGCAAAAGCATAAGAATGAGCAAAGCAACAGGCAACGCCGATGACGATGTGAAAATGCTGGTAAAGCGCATCGCCTTCTCCATCGGAGTGTTACTGAGATGGCTTTCTCTCACTAGAAATCGATGGGAGAGAAAATTAAGACATTTTCAATTTTTTTTTAAATGGGAATTGGATTTGCAACCAACCATACCAACCAACAATACTTCGTGTCTGTTTCTGTATAGCCTCTGCGAGAAGGCCGCTTGAAATGGTCGCATTTTTTCTTCTTCTTAATTTATCTTCCAAATCTTGCCTATTAAACAAACACTAGATGAGCTAATAGTGATAGTGATACACATATAAAGGACATATAATTAAATGGTTAATTTACCACTAATGCACTAATTTTATTTATTTGGTTGTTCTAACATGTAAATTTTAATCTGTGGAAAATCAAAACCTTAAAAAAATTTGTTATGATTTATGTGATTTATTTTATTTTATGTTTAGATGGGTAAATGAATTTATATATAAAGGTAGCGCTATGGGATTTATGTGATTTATTTTATTTTATTTTTGGATGGGTAAATGAATTTATATATAAAGGTAGCGTTACGGAAGACTCGAACCTAATATCTTTGGACTTATGTGATTTATGAGGAAGAGAACAAATATGATTTGACGTAAAGTGATTGAAAAGTGAATTGAAAAATATCATTTAGGCATTTAAAGTATAAGAAAATATCAAACTCACTACTAGAGAAAGATAGAGAAAATATATCATACCTAATACCCAGGTATACCATTTTTATGAATGGACAAAATTTCCCTCCGGCTATAAAATGCTCTGGAGGTATTTTTGTCCAAAAATCACCATGAATAGTGAAAAAGGACCCGGCGTGATTATAGCAAAATCCAGGGATCTAAGGTGATATTTTTAAAATTCAAGGACTACTAATGAAATAAATCTATAATTTCAGGGACCAAATCTATAGTTCACTCTAAATAAAATTATGTCATTTATATAATCCAATATTTTCCAAATATATTAGAAAAATAATCATAGAACTTTGGAAGCATAATAAATCAAGTACTCCATCCATCACAGCCTAAGTGACACGATTACTTTTTTTGGCAATAATCAACTCACGCATCTCTCTTACTTTATCCTCTTATATCTTCTACTTTATCATTTATCTTATTTATTCTCACGTTCTCTTTCTTACTTTAAATCTTTCTATTACTTTATTCATTCTTTCTCTTTCTTACTTTATTATGTCTCTTACTTCACTATTAATAATTTAGTTCACTAAACACCACTACCTAAATTCATATGCCAAAAATTTAGTTTTAAATATTATGGATGAGTTAGTGGAATGTGGGGCATGTTTACCATTTATAGTCATTATGAGCCGAGACTCCTATTTTCGGATGGACCAAAATAGAAAAACTAGACTCCTATTTGCAGACGGGGAGAGCACATCTGTTCACAAAATATAGTCATGTGTTTTCTATTTTGTGTCGTCCACTAAAATTATCTATTTACAGTAACTTTTCTCTCTTTAGTGATGTGAGTCTATATTTTTTATGAACACTTCAACCACTTTTTTCTCTATGTTTTTATTACTTTACCAAATCATCATTTAAACCCGCGTCATCTGTTCATAACTAATTAAGATTTTTTTTGTCGGAGATAGTATTATTTTAATAATAAAATATAGGTGGAATGATATTTTTAAAGACAATGCATAGCCTGAAATCACAAAATGAAATATTTAATGACAACCATACCAAAAATTATTATAGAACACGAAATTTTTTAAAATAATAAATATTATTAAAATAATAAAAATAAATCTTGGATGCGAAAAAATATTAGAAAGATCTGACTGGAGAGATGGCATATACAGCATAAAATTGAAGCTTTCAAAATTGCATCTAATAATTCTTATTTATGTCTTAAAGGTTTTAATTAACCGATGAACTGGAAGGGATACGAGTTTTAATGTTCAATTGGTAAAGTAAGAGAGATGAGTGTAAATGTGATGGAAGTAGTTTTAGTGGATTGTGAGGTCCATATGTAAAATTATGCCTAGGGTTAGTATTTGCTTAAAACTTTCCATATACAGAATTGGTCTAATTGATAAGATCCAACCAGGGGCGTAGCTAGAAAATCATGCCACAGAGGGCAAAATTATATCCAGGGTAATTTTATAAATTTTAATAAGGGGGCATTTAGTGAAGAAATTGATATATATTTGGAAATCTGTATCAAAATATAGAGGGATTTGTGTGGGTGAGGAGGGGCAATTGCCTCATCTATACAAAGGGTAGCTTCGCCCTGGATCCAACCAGGTACTGGCGTGGTCGCATGGGTCATGAGCGAGAAAGATAAGAGTTTTAGGGTTAGCCATACGAAAATTATAATTTCTTCCCAATATATTTATATTTTATGCGGTTCAACTTTATTATTATGACCCAAGAAAGAACCGACAAAGACAACCCAGGCATGGAACTTATAATATGCTCAAAATTACAATGTATTATTAATAAATAAACATGAAAACATATTGCAATTAAAATAACCAAACAAAGTCTCTTGCATGGGCTTCATGTGTTGCATCTGTATAAGTCAATTTAATTAGTAAAATGTTTCCATTTCAATTAATGTTTTATAGATTTCAGTAAGACATGAAATGTAAACTATTATTGATCTTGTTTTTCAAGGAAAAAAAAACATAAGTATTTTGATATGATAACTTACATTTTAGGAAATTTGATGATAAAGTTGTGTGTCCAAGCGCGGTGTGACATGTGCAATCAATGGTTGAGCCAATAAGATATGAGAATCGGCCTCGACGAGATGAGCAAGCGAGGTATGAGACGATGGAGTCCAAGTAAAACCCTGAATAAGTCTAGCTAAAAGCATGGTTACCATAGTAGAACCAAGCTTAATAGCCGGACAACCTCGTAGCCCTGTACTAAATGACAAGATTTGCAATTGAGGATCATGAAGCACTACTTGTCCCGTGTGGCGCTGCGGTTTGAACCTAAGCGGCTCGTCCCAAGTGTTAGGGTTCCGTCCTAGGCCGGGACGACTCAACATGACATGGCTTCCTTTCGGTATGTGATAACCGCCCACAACACTATCAACGGTCGATACATGCGGAAGGTTGAAAGCCGTCACAGGGTGCAGTCTAAATGCCTCCTTCACACAAGCCTTTATAAAGTTAAGTTGAGGCAAATCCGATTCCTGGACTAGTCTATTTCGGCCCACGACTTCATCTATCTCTTTCGAGGCCAGATCAAGGAAACTGGGCTCAATCATCATCTCCGCCAGGGCCCACTCAACTGCACTTGCTGGATTGTCAATCGCCGCAAGGATTATTTCCTATCATCAAATCAACAACCGATGAAGTCAGCACAGTTTGGCAGAAAAGACAGATTAAAAAAACATGATAAGAACACGTATTTTAGGTCAGACAGACTGAAAGATAAGTACTCCTGTAGTACTTACATTAACCTGAGCTTTGATCTCTTGTGCAAATAGCAATGGATCGTCGTTGGAGTCTCTGAGGTTGATCAAGATATCAAGAATATCTTCCTTGGTGTTTCTACTACCATTTCTCCATATCTCAACCCTTTTATCAATCCTTGGATCTTGATACTTCTTCATGCAAGAAAGTGCATTTGTAACAATCTTTTTATGTCCATCCAAATCAAACACCTCCAAGAAAGGTACAAAATCACTAATTGCAAATCCATAAGTGTGCATCAAAACAGTCCATAACGCATCCATGTGTTCCGCCTCTTCGACTCCCTGCCCCCCGTCCTCCATCCCACGCCCGAAAAACCTCTCCCCGAACACCATCTTCCTAATCATCCCGCCACAGTAGAGCTGCGCCGTCTCCCTCACATTCAAAACCCCGTCCCCCTGGCACCGGTTGTAGACATATCGAACGAGGTGATCAGCTTCTTCACATCTCTTTGAATGAAGCAATTGGTAGACATCATTCTTGAGCACCTCAGAGACTACCACTCTCTTCATCTTCTTCCACTGATCACCGGCTGGCGTGAGAACCGCCGTGAGGTAGCCGTTGGTGGTGAGCCTCGTTGACATGGTCTCCGGCCTAGAGGAGAAAACCGCGTCGTGCTCCTTGAAGAACTCTCGAGCAAGGTGTGGAGAGGTGACGGTGATGACGTGGACGCTGCCGAGGCGAAAGCATGCGATTTCGGTTTGGGACGTTTGCATGTAGTTGTGCATCCACCGGAATGTTGGCTTGTTCCTCACCATCTGTGGGAGGCAGCCGACGACTGGGTAGGCCGTCGGGCCCGGTGGAAGAGGGTGCTTTCTTAGTCTTCGGCTCCATTTGTGCAACAAGATTGTTAATAGAGAAAACCCTAGTATTATGAGTTCATTCATCATGCCTGAAAAAATATTTGTTTTGGCTTTTTAGAATATTATTGAAATCAAATTAGTAGATTGGTGAATGTGATATTAAGTAGTGTTATATAGTAGGAGGAATGAATGGCATATCATTGCCACTTCAAAACATAGGAAAAAAATTGTTAAAGCTAAATTACCATTTTTTTATTTAGGACATTTGTTTGACTAGGTTTATCCAATTGTTTATCCCTATGGATGACATATCTTTGCCATTTGAAAGAAAAGGAGAATTTCACAAGAGTTGTGGATGACCGCTTTTATTGAAGAGTTGTGATGGGTGAGTGAATTTTTCAAGATTTATCCAAGAGGTAATTAAAGTGAGAGGAATGCTAGACTTATCTTTTCTATTTGAAAGAGAAGGAAAATTTTACAAGAGTTTTGGATGACAATATTTATTGAAGAGTTGTGGTGGGTGAATAAATTTTACAAGATTTATCCAAGGGTTAATTAAAGTGGGAGGAATGTTAGACTTATATTTTCCATTTCAAAGAAAAGGGAAAAAGATTGTTAAACCTAGACTATCACTCTTTTAATTTGGAAATATGCGTTGCAGCATTTAGTGGAGAATTGTGGACTTTCGGTGTATACATTACTTTAAATGACTAGATAGATATGGATGGATTTAATGACTATGTTTGGATTATAAACTTATCTTTTTGGTGAGAAATGCTAACTATGAATTAATATATGACAAATTCTCAGACTTGAAGTTGTTTCTAATGGCCATTAGAAATTATAACTTGCAAATTAAACACGTATAAAATTCATCTAAAACTTCTTTTCTTGACATAACTGGCAAAGTAACAAGCCTTTACCTTATAAAGTAGTATAAATAATTTTTGATATTGGACTATTCATAAACTTAGAATTTGGTTATAAATAATCATAAACTTTGATTGCGTTTGAGATTTCCAACAAATAATGTTTCCAATAGAATAAATCATATGTGGCCGTTACTTATTCTTACGTATTTTAATCACTACTTATTGACAAGCTCAAATAACTACTTCCAAGTGGTTGAATCCCTTATTAAAGCTTTTTTTAATGAAAACTTACATGTGTTTAACACAAATTGTTGTATTATATGCAGTAGCAGAGTCATTTCATTTTCTGTACTTATTTTTTTACTTATTTTGAAAAAAATGATAGAAAAATGAATAAAAAGTAAAGTAAGAAAGAATAATGTAGAGAAGCCTTCTTATCTACATTATTCTTTTTAATACTTTACTCTTTCTCGATTTTAATTATTTACAATTTTTTTCAAAATAAATGAATAAAATGAAATGACTCTATTACTATACGTATGGTATATTTTTTGTAGTATGATATTAGCTACCAATATTTCTTTGATATAGAAAATTTTGTAAGTACAGAGAAGGTGTGTACGGAAAAAAAATTATTTGAGATACGCATTTATTATAACGGGTAAGAGCATCCACAACCGTGCTCTTGCCAGCGGCACGGTTGTGGGCCCGGGCGGTACTATTCATGCCTGCTCTCTGGCAAGAGCACAACACCCACAACTGTGCTCTTCCGCAAGGACGAACACAATTAATTTAAAATTCAATTAAACAATAACATTTCCATAATATTAAAATTCATTTAAAAACCACAATAAATATTACAAATGACAAATAAAATTAAACATTACATAATTAAAATCCTAAAAATGAAAAATTACATAATTAAAATCCTAAAAATTAAAAATTACATAATTAAAATCCTAAAAATTAAAAAAACCACTACTCGTTGCCGAATTTTCGCCGCGACATATGCTTCGTAAGCGGCACGATGTTGTTCGTAGTATTCTTGTTCTTCGCGCTCCGCTTCCGCCATGAGATGAGTGAAATCCATTTGATGTTTTGAGTGAATGTTGAATGTGTTGATAGTTTGTATAAGAATTATGAATGAGAGATGAATTGATGTGATAAATGAGTGATGAATGTGTGTATTTATAGATGATTTTGGGGAAAAAAAAAATAAAAAAAATAAAAAAAATTCAGAAAAAACGGGAAAAAAACGGCCATATTTTTGGGATTTGGAAAATATTTTTTTTATTTTTTAGCATTATTTATAATTAAAAACTGATTTTTAAAAATAAAAAATAAAAAATGTTTAAACACAACGGCTATGCCGTTGACGAATGGGAGCGCGCCACGTGTGCGTCCGCTGGCACGGACGTGCTCGATACATCGAGCAGCGCCGTGCCAGCGGCGCGAGCGCAGCGGCGGCGGATGGCATCCGTGCCAGCGGCGCGGACGGCGGTGGCGACGGACGCCACCGCTGCGCATGCTCTAATGATCGGAAAAATTAACTTCAGTCGAAATTTTCTGTTTTTCGCAATTTTTAAAAATTGATCAGAAAATTTACTAACTTTACAATGTGTGAATTTTCCAAGGCAAAATATTTCCGGCCAAGTTTAAAATGGATGTAGCTTGTTTGACACAATTGTTAGAAATAGTGGGAAGAAATTCCCAAGCCGTGTACAAGCGGTACTCTAACTAATACAATCGAAAGAAAACTTGCAACAAAAAGATGAATGAAAATTACAACGGAAATAAAGCAAACCAAATTTATAAGTCGAGTCGAGGAAAGCCCTCTTTCCGCAAGACAAATTACGCCTCGGCTAGTGCTCACGGAATGGCGTATTGCCCCCAAAGATAAAACGACTTCCTCCTAGCGTGTAGAAGCACCTCAAACCCGCTAGGCACCGGCGAACTTGATGGAGTTCCGAGAATCGAGCTAGACAATGCTCCTAAGATGCACACTATGATGTAGATAACTAGAGAGAGAAGTGAGAATGCATGTTTTTATCTATCATCTCTCTACAACTCCATGCCTTTTATAGGCATCAAATGTGGACATGGAAGGTCATGGAATTAACCACATTAAACCACAAAATTAACACAATGGAGGTTGAAAGACCAAAGGACAAGAAAGTGAAAGGTTTGAAACCTTTCAAATGTCACACGTTTCCAACAATTTGGATCTATTCGTTTGAAACTGGTTCGATAGGAACTAGAAGACGGAAACACCAGCACCAGCGGCAACCTCGCGGCTACGGGAAGTGATAAGGCCTATTTAGTAAATTAAGATTTACTAATCTTTTTATACCATTTAGATTTACATGTCTCAATCTATTATGCCATAAATCAGAGCTTTCAAGCAAATAAGAGGATGTGTCATCTTCCTTATTGCTTATTCCTTTTTCACGGTGAATGACAGTAATATTCAGCTCAAAAAGCCCATTCACTAGGTGACCTTCACCTATGAACTTTTCATACTTGGTCAATATAACTTTTTCACACTCAAATTCTAGTGAAAATCCATGATTTACTAGAAATGAGCCTGCCACCAAATTATTTCGGATGTCTGGGACATGCAGTACATCCCTAAGGGTAAGAACTTTTCCAGATCCTAATTTTAGGAACACATTACCCACACCAACCACCTTAGAAGAGGGTTGGTTTCCCATACGTACTTTTCTACCTCCAACAGATTTGTAGGTAGAAAAAACGCTTCTTTCAGAGCACACATGACTTGTGGCACCTGTATCAACAAACAATTCATTTGGATTGTTACCATGGTTCACATCGGACCCCATTGCGACCACCTCGTGATCATTGTAGTTTATAACAACATGTTCAAATAATTTGCACAATATTGTCTCCACCAATAAGTACACAATTATATTGAACCATATGTGCATTGGTATATTCAACAACCCATGCATCCCAATTACTACTACCAAGTCTAAATTGGTCTTGCTTGTCAAATGACAAACGATAAACACAATTCTCAAGAGAGTAGATCTCAAGGAATTAACCATTTCGTAGCCCATGAACATTGGTACTGTTCGTTTCTTCATTCCAGCTTTCAAGCTCATGTTTTCTCCAACTTCGATTGATATAACCCTGTCTTAGAAGAGTACACTAATTTGTCTTGCGATTGTTAGAAATAGTGGTAAGAAATTCCCAAGCTGTGTACAGGCGATACTCTAACTAATACAATCGAAAGAAAACTTGCAACAAAAAGATGAATGAAAATTACAACGGAATTAAAGCAAACCAAATTTATAAGTCGAGTCGAGGAAAGCCCTCTTTCCGCAAGACAAATTATGCCCCGGCTAGTGCTCACGGAATGTCGTATTGCCCCCAAAGATAAAACGACTTCCTCCTAGCGTGTAGAAGCACCTCAAACCCGCTAGGCACCGGTGAACTTGATGGAGTTTCGAGAATCGAGCTAGACACTGCTCCTAAGATGCACACCATGATGTAGATAACTAGAGAGAGAAGTGAGAATGCATGTTTTTATCTATCATCTCTCTACAACTCCATGCCTTTTATAGGCATCAAATGTGGACATGGAAGGTCATGGAATTAACCACCATAAACCACAAAATTAACACAATGGAGGTTGAAAGACCAAAGGACAAGAAAGTGAAAGGTTTGAAACCTTTCAAATGTCACACGTTTCCAACAATCCCCCACGTTGGTTAGAGCACTGCAAGCTCGAACCAACACAGGACGTGTATGCATGCATGCAGACTCTTTGCTCAATTCTCGAGAAACAATATTGCATTTGGAATAGTAGCTTGATGCTTTGAACTTTCCATAGTCAACACTATCGGGCATACCGGCGGCCTGGTGGACGTGATGCCTTGAATCATTCCTCCTTGGTGTATACCGAGACAATAATATTGACACAATATTATTTACAAACTCATCAGTTCTCACATTTGTATCCTTTACTGGCCATGGAACACCACTTTGGACTCATAAGCCATTCACATGTTGAAGCGGCCCACACTTCTTCACTTACATAGGTGATTCTTTTCCAGGTATCCTGCAATACCCACCCCCTCGAGGTTTCTAAGAATCATTAAAAGTCAAAACTTAGCCTCCTACCACATGCAGGTTATAACACTCAATGCTTTCTAAAGAATGAGCGAAGATTAAAAATCTTCCGAGTGTTACAACTAGATTCATATAGCTTCGTTTTCCCATTGAACCAAGCCCATGGGATCTCCAATCGTATGGTTGGGTTACCACTATAATCATCTTTTTAAGATGTGGTTTTCAGTCCCATTCCTTTTAGCAATTTATGCATTTGATCACGGTTTAAACCTTTTGTTAACGGATCCGCTAAGTTATCAACTGACCTTACATAGTCAACTGTGATAACACCACTTGTGATCAATTGTCTGACGCTATTATGTAGCCGACGAATATGTCGAGACTTACTGTTGTATAAGCCACTATGTGCTCTCCCTATAGCTGCTTGGCTATCACAGTATATCACTACTGTCGGCACTGGCTTCTTCCAACATGGAATACATTCTAGGAAATTTCTGAGCCACTCGGCTTCTTCCCCTACTTTATCCAATGCAATAAACTCAGATTCCATGGTGGAACGAGCAATACACGTCTGTTTCGTTGATTTCCACGAGACATCACCACCCCCACAGTGAACACATACCCACTTGTCGAAAATGAGTCTTTTGAATCAGAGATCCAATTTGCATCACAGTACCCTTCAAGTACTTAGGGATATCTTGTGTACTGCAGCTCAAAGTTAAGAGTATACTTCAAGTATCTCAAAACCCTACGCAGAGCTTTCCAATGTTCCTTGCTTGGGTTGCTCGTAAATCGGCTCAGCTTATTCACCGTATACGAAAGATCTGGTCGGGTGCAGTTTGTGATAAACATCAAACTCCCTATGATCCTTGCATATTCTTCTTGAGCTACAGGCTCACCCGTGTGCTTACTCAAATGCACGTTGGGTTCCAATGGAGTCTTAGCTGGCTCACAATCGAACGAGTGAAACTTCTTTAGCACTTTCTCAATATAATGAGATTGTGTCAGAGAAATTCCCTCATGATTCCTTTTAATTTTTATTCCGAGAATCACATCAGCTAAACCCATATCTTTCATGTCGAAATTTCTCTTCAACATATTTTTGGTTTCATTGATAATGGCACTATTGCTGCCCATAATCAACATATCATCTACATAAAAACACACAATAACAAAACCGTTATCTGTGTTCTTAATGTAAGTACACTTATCACACTCATTGATAGTGAACTCGTTTGACAACATCACATTGTCAAACTTCAAGTGCCATTGTAACGGCGCTTGCTTCAACCCATATAATGATTTTACCAATTTGCATACTTTACGCTCTTGCCCAGACACAATAAACCCTTCGGGTTGTTCCATATATATTTCTTCTTCCAGATCACCATTCAGAAACGCAGTTTTCACATCCATTTGGTGAATCTCAAGATTGTGCAAAGCAGCAATCGCAAGAAGCACCCGAATGGAAGTGATTCTCGTAACATGTGAATAGGTATAAAAAAAAGTCATGCCCTTCTTTCTGCTTAAAACCTTGGACATCTAGGCGAGCTTTGTACTTATCTATAGTACCATCGGGCTTATATTTCCTTTTCAGAATCCACTTGCACCCTAAAGCCTTACAGCCTTCAGGCAAGTCTACTAACACCCAAGTGTTATTTCTCATGATGGATTCAGTTTCACTGTTGATAGCTTCTTGCAACCACACTGCATCTGGGCCAGACAAAGCTTCCGCCACTGACTTTGGTTCACCATCCAACATGAAAGTTATGAACTCTGGACCAAAAGTCTTAGCAATTTTAACTCTTTTACCACGTCTTGGTTCTATATCCTCAGGACTTGAACTCGTCCTTTTTGGAGGATTAGAACTAGTGGATTCATCCATCATTCTTTCTCTAGAACGATCCTCCTGCTTCTTGCAAGGGTACACATTATCAAAGAATATAGCATTTCTTGACTCAATTGTTGTTCCTTCAGCCACGCCAGACACAGCTGACCTATTGACTAGGAAACGATATGCACTACTATTAAGTGCATGGCCAATAAAGATGCAATCGACTATTTTAGGGTCTATTGCAACTTATTTCGGAGGAGGCACTTCTACCTTCGCTAAGCACCCCCACACTTTGAGGTATGAATACGAAGGTTTCTTGCCTTTCCACAACTCATAAGGAGTCACATCCCTATTTTTTAGTGGAATTTTGTTCAGGATATGATTCGTTGTTAACACAGCCTCCCCCCACATGTTCTGGGGTAATCCTGAATTAATCAACAAAGCATTCATCATCTCTTTTAGTGTTCGATTTTTGCGTTCAGCAACACCATTTGATTGAGGAGAGTATGGAGCTGTGGTTTGGTGAATTATTCCACTTGCATGGCATAATTCTGCAAACGGCGCTACATACTCACCACCTCTATCACTTCGAACACACTTAATTCGACAATTAAGTTGATTTTCAGCTTCATTTTTGAAGTCTTTGAACGCTTCAATTGCCTCATCTTTACTTCTTAATAAGTAAATGTAACAATACCTTGTGCAATCATCTATAAACGTGATGAAATACTCTCACCACTTCTTGTTTGCACAAATTTCAAATCACGTACGTCTGTATGGATCAATTCAAGAGGTTTTGTGCTTCGCTCTACCGAATGGAACGGCAGTTTAGCCATTTTGGCTTCAACACACAATTCACATCTTTCTTGTGAGTTAAACTTATCTACTTTTAGTAAATTAAGATTTACTAATCTTTTTATACCATTTAGATTTACATGTCTCAATCTATTATGCCATAAATCAGAGCTTTCAAGCAAATAAGAGGATGTGTCATCTTCCTTATTGCTTATTCCTTTTTCACGGTGAATGATAGTAATATTCAGCTCAAAAAGCCCATTCACTAGGTGACCTTCACGTATGAACTTTTCATACTTGGTCAATATAACTTTTTCACACTCAAATTCTAGTGAAAATCCATGATTTACTAGAAATGAGCCTGCCACCAAATTATTTCGGATGTCTGGGACATGCAGTACATCCCTAAGGGTAAGAACTTTTCCAGATCCTAATTTTAGGAACACATTACCCACACCAACCACCTTAGAAGAGGGTTGGTTTCCCATACGTACTTTTCTACCTCCAACAGATTTGTAGGTAGAAAAAACGCTTCTTTCAGAGCACACATGACTTGTGGCACCTGTATCAACAAACAATTCATTTGGATTGTTACCATGGTTCACATCGGACCCCATTGCGACCACCTCGTGATCATTGTAGTTTATAACAACATGTTCAAATAATTTGCACAATATTGTCTCCACCAATAAGTACACAATTATATTGAACCATATGTGCATTGGTATATTCAACAACCCATGCATCCCAATTACTACTACCAAGTCTAAATTGGTCTTGCTTGTCAAATGACAAACGATAAACACAATTCTCAAGAGAGTAGATCTCAAGGAATTAACCATTTCGTAGCCCATGAACATTGGTACTGTTCGTTTCTTCATTCCAGCTTTCAAGCTCATGTTTTCTCCAACCTCGATTGATATAACCCTGTCTTAGAAGAGTACACTAATTTGTCTTGCGATTGTTAGAAATAGTGGTAAGAAATTCCCAAGCCGTGTACAGGCGATACTCTAACTAATACAATCGAAAGAAAACTTGCAACAAAAAGATGAATGAAAATTACAACGGAAATAAAGCAAACCAAATTTATAAGTCGAGTCGAGGAAAGCCCTCTTTTCGCAAGACAAATTATGCCCCGGCTAGTGCTCACGGAATGGCGTATTGCCCCCAAAGATAAAACGACTTCCTCCTAGCGTGTAGAAGCACCTCAAACCCGCTAGGCACCGGCGAACTTGATGGAGTTCCGAGAATCGAGCTAGACACTGCTCCTAAGATGCACACTATGATGTAGATAACTAGATAGAGAAGTGAGAATGCATGTTTTTATCTATCATCTCTCTACAACTCCATGTCTTTTATAGGCATCAAATGTGGACATGGAAGGTCATGGAATTAACCACAATAAACCACAAAATTAACACAATGGAGGTTGAAAGACCAAAGGACAAGAAAGTGAAAGGTTTGAAACCTTTCAAATGTCACACGTTTCCAACAATTTGGATCTATTCGTTTGAAACTGGTTCGATAGGAACTAGAAGACGGAAACACCAGCACCAGCGGCAACCTCGCGGCTACGGGAAGTGATAAGGCCTATTTTATGCTTCGGTTTAGGGGTAAAATGAAGGCTACTTGATCAGTTTATCATGCAAAGCGACTGTTAATTGTACAGAAATGCCACTTGACCAAGGGAAACAAGGCCAAGCTGATCAAGCTGGCACAGGAGGTGAAAAAGGCCAAAACTGGGTGGGTTGATCAAGGTGGTGATCAAGCAGTTAGCCGGGGGACCACTGCATTCTAGAAGGAGGACACGTGAGGATGATGCGCTGAAAAGCGATCCACAATTAGTTATCAAGAACTACAGCTGTGAAACAAAAAGGGGACACGTATCGATGGATAAAACGCGCAAGGACGAAGCCGAATCCTCATTCAGTTATTGAAGAACCACTGCATTCTAGAAGGAGGGCACGTATCAATTGATAAGGCGCGCAATCCCAGCAAGGACGAATATTCGCTGCCGAAGTCGTTATCCTAGATGGAGGTTGTTGCGACGAGCCTATAAATAGAAGACGCAGCACCATAATGAGAATCTTCTTGTTGGCCCTTAGTTTAGTTTTCGTCTGGTTCCAAGTTCTTCCATGTTCCAAAATAGCCTAGTTTAGAGAGTAGAAATGGTCAGTTAGAAGGAGAGCGGCCGAAGGGAGTGCGACAAAGAAACCCAGATCTGTTCGGCGCCGTCTCAAGTTTCCGACCGAGAGCTTCTCGGCTTTATTCGCTTTCTTACTTTCTAGTTTTAGTTGTTTAAGTTTAATTCCGTGTTGTTGCGCAGTTAAAAAATAGTTCTTGTTTTGTATTTCACATGTTCACAGTACTGTTTTGACTCTGAGTATAAAAATCAAAGTGTTTGCTTTCGGAATTCTTGTTTACTGTTCCAACTTAGTTTCGTTTTGAAATCCCAGATCGAGTGCTTGAATCTTCATTATGTTGAATGACGAAGTGGTTTGTAGTTTCATAGCATGTTTAGGTAGTTAAGTCTTTATTTCAATCTGTCCTCTACTTGGTCCGTTATTTGTTTTCCAGCATGATGAGTAACTTAATCCAGTAGTTAGTTTACATTTTGCCTAACTTAATCCAGTAGTTAAAACTCTCAATTTAAAGCGTGGCAACAGCCGAACCCTGTTCACTAAACACACACTCAACGCACCAGCTTCCCTGTGGGATCGACCTCGTACTTGTCGCTTTACTGTTAAAGTAGTGCAAGTTAGGGAGTTACAAATATTTTCGTGAAAGAGAAAACGTCTTGATCAAGTCGCAACGACTCTATTGCAAACTGATCCACCCGGTCAGTTATCTCCCCATATAACTTGATCCGCGGAAATTCAAAACCATCTCTTTCGTCAGGAAGCTAGTAGTAGGAGGAGATGGCGGTAGTAGATTTGGGAATATAAAGAATAAGTGTGGACGCCATTGATTTAGAAAAGAGGATAATTTTGTTGGAATCGTGCTTGGTCAAATGATTTTTAACTAATAATAAATATTACAAGACATTTAATTTTGTGAAATTAAATGCAATAACGTCGATCTACGTTCCGAGTAGATGATCGTAGTATATTCATTTTCTCAAATCCGATTCCCGGTGAGTGAGAAATAATATATTAAAGTTGGTCACAATAAAGCTAGAAATGAGCTATGTGAAAAGACTAAGGGATTAATTAACTAAGTATTAATTATCCCACATCGGGGATGATAGACTTCTTTGATGAAGTATTTAATCAGATGAATTATTATGTGTAATAATTATCGTGGAATAAGACGGGTGACAGAGCCCACACGCGCGCGCCGCCGCCGCCCGCCCGCGAGCCGCGCAGGGTGACCCGTGACCCGTGCCCCGTGCCCCGGGTGACTTGTTCCTTGTGACTTGGATCTTGGATCTTGGTCTTTGGGTGGTCTTTGGGCTGTTCTTTGGAGCTGGTCGTTGAGCGTGGTTCGAGCCCCGCTTGTTCTTTTTAGACCACCCCAAACTCCACGCTATCCCCGACGGGTCTGGTCCACGTCATGGTCCCGCTGGACCCCGACGCATGACGGGAGACAAAAAGTTCCCGCTGGACCCCGACGCATGACGGGAGACAAAAGGTCCCCGCTGGACCCCGTCTCACAACGGGAGTCAAAAGGTCCCCGCTGGACCCCGAAGCATAACGGGAGACAAAAGGTCCCCGATGGACCCCGACGTTCCGTGGTGTAGCATGTCCAGGTGCGTCGTGTCTCTTCAGCTCCCACTGGCTAGTGCACCAGTCAATAACCCCCGGCTGTTACGGTCAAGCCATCATGGCACACATAATGGTTGTTGACTCCATCAATGCCCTGCAGGTGGACTTGGCCTATAAATAGGCATGCATCCATTGCATTCTAGACATAGAATACACAAGCATTCCTGCATACACGCTCTCTCCCTCTCTGCATATCTTCCCGCCGAAGCTCTGCCCCCGCCTTACTCCCGTTCGTCGGAGCTCTGTTGCTAGCGGTGCTGCTACTTCAGAGACGAAGCCATTTTATCTTTGGGGACGACACGCTAAACTGAGAGCACTACCGAGGCGTATCTCGTCTTGCGGAAAGAGAACTCCTCGACTCGGCTTACCGCTTTCCACAGATATTTTCCCGTGTAATTTTCCTTTGTTTATTTTCATTGTAATTTTTGCCCAGCAAGACTTGTATCTCATTTCGACAACAATCGCAAGACGAGATATTCTTGCCACTAAAGGACTTTACACACACCAACTAAACTGAGATCAACACCTTTGCTTGGAGATGTCGACTGACCCGTCTACCGCCGCTGCCACCGTTCCATCCACCGTGTCCCCCGTCGCTCCCGTCAACACGTCGTCGGACATAACGATGATTCCGACTCCTGACTTCTCAACCTCTTCATCAACAGCCCCTTGGGTGTTTGACAACCCATTTGGGACAGTTTCTAGATTCACCTCGAGTGGGTCGGTCGGTTCCACTTTCAAAGGTTTCATTGGATCCTTCATTGGGTCAAGAGTCGGGGCCTTCGGGCACGGCACGGGTGCTGGACCCTCCGGGGTTGGCACAGGTGTTAGACCCTTCGGGGTCGGCACGGGTGCTGGATCCATCGAGGTCGGCATGGGAGCTGGATCCTTCGGGGTAGGCACAAATGCGGGGGCCTCCATGCTCCACGCAACTGTGGGGGGTAATGTGCCCCAACCAATTGTTAGCTCCTACGGGGCAACGGATTTGGTCCATTCCATGGGACAAGCTCGGCACCAATGGCACCAAGGATGATGCCACCCGCTGAGAAGCCGTCGAAGTTCACTGGAACGGACTTCAAGAGATGGCAACAGAAAATGTTGTTCTACCTAACAACGTTGGGCGTCGTTAACTTCCTCAAGGAGAACGATCCAACCCCGCCAAGCGAGGATGAGGCACGTGTCGAGATGTACGTCGAGTATGACGCTTGGCGCAAAGGAGACTATCTTTGTAAAAACTTTATTTTAAGTGCTTTAGATGATAGTCTCTATAACGTGTATTGTACTATTCCCACATCAAAACAAATGTGGGAAATGCTAGATAAGAAGTACCGTAGTGATGATGCGGGTACTAAGAAATTTGTAATAGCTAAGTACTTGGACTACAAAATGGTTGACTCCTGACCAATCATGGACCAAGTGCAAGAGTTCCAGCTCATCATCCACGACCTCGCCGCCGAGGGAATGGCCCTGCCTGAAGCTTTCACGGCGGGCACGGTCATTGAAAAACTTCCACCCGACTGGAAAGACTTCAAGAGCTACCTTAAGCACAAGCGAAAGGAGATGAATCTTGAAGACTTGATCGTGAAGTTGCGCATCGAGTCAGACGTGCGCAAACGCGATGGTTTGGCTAAGGGCCATGGCCCACCTATTGCAAAGGCCAATCTGTTGGAGCGGGGCGGTCCCTCCAACAAACGCTCCCGTCCAATTGCAAAGGACAAGGGCAAGAAGAAGCAGCCTACAAGGAAGGTTGAAGGCAACTGCTACAACTGTGGCAAACCTGGCCACTTTTCCAAGGACTGTCGCAAGCCGAAGAAGAAGCCGGCTGCCCACGTTGTTGAAAAAGAATTCAAGGACTGGGATGAAAGTGACCTTGTTGCTGTGGTCACGGAAGAAGTCAACCTTGTTGATAACAAAGGTGGCTGGTATATCGACACTGGAGCTACTGCCCACGTTTGTGCCGATAAGAGCAAGTTTCCCTCCTACACCGCTGTTGAAGGGAGGAAGATCAATATGGGGAATCAAGCCTCGTCTCAAGTCCTCGGCATTGGAGACGTGATTCTCATGATGACGTAAGGCGTCACCATCACTTTGAAGGATGTGCTGCACGTCCCGGACATCCGGAAGAACCTAGTGTCAGGATCAATACTAGTGAATAAGGGGTTTAAACTTGTATTTGAATCTGATAGGTTTTCTTTGTACAAGTTTGGGAAGTCACTCGGAAAAGGCTTTGTAACCGACGGACTGTTCAAGCTTAGTGTAGCTGTACGCCATGTCCCTAAGCCGTTGGCTAATAATAAGAATGCATCTACTTCTTCTTACTTGGCTGATTGTTCTAACTTGTGGCACAATTGATTGGGACATGTAAATCAAAATGCCATTAAAAGATTAGTAAGTTTAGATTTACTAAAGGCAAATGAAGTAGAAACTCAAAACAAATGTGAAACTTGTCTTGAGGCAAAAATGACTAAGTTACCGTTTCATTTGGTTGAACGGAACACGAAACCCCTTGAATTAATTCACACGGACGTATGTGACTTAAAATTGGTGCAAACGAGAGGTGGTAAAAAATACTTTATCACATTCATAGATGATTGCACAAGATATTGCTATGTCTATCTTTTAAGAAGTAAAGATGAAGCAATAGAAGCGTTCAAAAATTATAAGAACGAAGTCGAGAATCAACTTGGATGTAAAATCAAAATGATTCGAAGTGATAGAGGAGGTGAATACGTAGCCCCGTTTGAGGAATTATGCAACGCAAGTGGTATAATTCACCAAACGACTGCACCATATTCACCACAATCTAATGGTTATGCAGAACGCAAGAATCAAACTCTCAAAGAGATGATGAATGCGTTACTGATCAGTTCGGGGATGCCCCAGAACATGTGGGGGGAAGCTGTTTTGACAGCCAACTACATCCTAAACAAAATCCCACTCAAAGGTAAGGACGTTACTCCTTATGAGTTGTGGAAGGGAATGAAGTCATCCTACAAATACCTCAAAGTGTGGGGGTGTTTGGCTAAGGTGATGGTTCATCCGCCCAAAGAAGTTACAATTGGTCCTAAAACGGTTGACTGCATCTTCATTGGGTATACACTTAATAGTAGTGCATATCGATTTGTTGTCCACAAGTCTGAAATACCGACTGTGACTGTGGGAACAACAATCGAGTCAAGAAATATTGTATTTCTTGAAAACATATTTCCTCGCAAAGACAAGGAAAATATTGTACCCAATTCTGAGACGAGAATTGAGGATGAAGCCACTAGTTCTAAATCAGCGGATGAAGAGCCAGAATCGCGCAAGCAAACAAGGCCTGATCCAAACGATGTGGTACCAAGACGTGGTAGCAGGGTCAGAACACCAAAGACATTTGGTCCTGACTACATTGCATTCATGTTGGATGAAGAACCAACATCGATAAAAGTAGCCTTTGCTGGCCCAGACGGGTTGCATTGGAAATAAGCTGTTCAAAGCGAAATTGAGTCAATTTTGCTAAACCACACGTGGGTGTTGGTTGATCTACCTGAAGGTGCTAAACCTTTAGGATGCAAATGGGTCCTTAAAAGAAAGTTTAAGGCCGATGGAACAGTGGACAAGTATAAAGCTCGACTGGTAGTCAAAGGCTTTAAACAAAAGGAAGGGTACGATTTCTTCAATACATACTCACCTGTAACGAGGATTACATCAATTCGAGTGCTTCTCGCGATTGCTGCTGTGCACAATCTTGAGATTCATCAAATGGATGTTACGACTGCGTTTCTAAATGGTGACCTTGAAGATGAAATCTATATGGAACAACCTGAAGGTTTTGTAGTACCTGGACAAGAGAAAAAGGTATGCAAGCTGGTTAAATCCCTCTATGGATTGAAACAAGCGCCATTGCAGTGGCACTTGAAATTTGATAACGTGATGTTATCAAATGGATTTAAAATCAATGAATGTGACAAATGAAGTGCCTTTTGATGAGCAAAAAGGAGTTCCACATCACCTGTTGGGGACAATTTCTCCAAATGTTGAATTCACTGCTAAAGATTTTTGTGATTCCGCTATTCCGCTTATTGATGAGATCTGGTCTCGTAATCGCTTGCCTGTTCTCGTCGGAGGAACAAATTACTATATCCAGGCTCTTGAAATTACTGTAAGCCAGTTCCTATTGGATGACAATGCAGAACCTCTCGAAGCAAACTGCATAATGGATCATCATAGAGATAATGAGAAACCAGATATTGAACTTACACCACCAGACGAAGATTGTCTTTATACTTACAGTCGTCTTAAAGACCTCGATCCAGTTGCAACAAACAGAATTCATCCAAATGACCAGAGGAAGATCAAGCAATATCTTACTTTGAGTTCTTCCAAGTAAGCTTTTCCAGGGGAATACCATGCAGAACTGGGGTCAAGCTGATAGTTTAAGATTATACACGAGGGCTAAGGCAGGCAATTGGAGTCCGGGAATTTGAAGATTTCCTAAATTGTTGGAACTCAAAATCTCAAGAGTTGCCTGCATGCCCAGAGCTGCTCAAAGAAAATATCCACCATATCTCAAATTAAGAGAAGCTGTTGAGAAAGTAAAATTGAATACTAGAAGACTTGTTCGTCGGCAAAAGAGACGGATCGGTCGACTTCAAATGCTGTTCGGATGGAACATACACTTTGTTGATGTCACAAGTTGCTTGCAAGGTGCTTCCGACAATTCATGGTCTGTTAAAGTGTGGAACCATCAGTTAACATCGTCAAATCTTTCCTTGATACACCTGCCAGCGCAGAAGCTACCGAAAGAGATGTCCAAGAGACCAAACTGGCTGATAGAGACCTTTGGACTCAATACATTTGTGAAGCATGCAGCAATAGGGAGCTTAGAGGTGCTCATGAGTGGGAGCAACACAGACAAGGGCGCAGCCACTGGAAACGAGCTTCACGGCTGAGAAAGTCGGGCATCTTATCAGGTGTAATAACCAAGAATACCAGTGTCGATTAATCTTTGCTACTACTATTAGTAAGTGATGCAGTCAAAGAATTATCCGGCAGAGGGGGAGTGACAATACCCTGCCGGAAGAGATGGAGTCGCCAAGAGGGCGAGATGTAATACGTGAATACTGGTGAAAGCTTCATCAAGTAATCGGTGGAAGTTTGGTGCCATAAGTGGTCACCGAGAAAAAAACCCATAAGGAGAAAGGAGACTGATGGTTTCACGTAAATTTTGGCCCAATGGTTATTAGGCTCAAGAAATAAAAGAAATGAATGGGCTCAGAGTTTGAGCTCAAGAAATAAAAGAAATGAATGGGCTCATAGTTTGAGCTGGAATGGACCGAGAATGGTCTGAATTGGCTCTTAGACAAGAGCAAAAACTGTCTAGATTAGCTCCTCGACAAGAGTCAAAACTGTCTGATTTAGCTCCTCGACATGAGTCAAAACTGTCAGTCAGAATGAGCTCCTCGACAAGAGTCAAAACTGTCAGTCAGAATGAGCTCCTCGACAAGAGTCAAAACTGTCTGAATTAGCTCCTCGACACGAGTCAAAACTGTCAGTCAGAGATAAAAAAACTCCTCGACACGAGTAAAAACTGTCAGTCAGAAAAAAATGATTTAGCTCCTAGATACGAGCTAAAACTATCTAAGATGACACCTTGATATGAGTTAAAACTATCTAAGATGGCTCCTAGATACGAGCAAAAACTATCTAAGATAGCTCCTAAATATGAGTAAAAACTGTTTAGACAAGCTCCTTGACACGAGTTAAAACTGCCAACAAAAAATTGAAGAGCTCCTTGACACGAGTTAAAACTGTCAACAGAAAATTGAAGAACTCCTTGAAACGAGTCTAAACTTTCAATGATGAATGAAGAGCTCCTTGAAACGAGTCTAAACTTTCAATAACTCTTTGATACGAGCCTAAACAATCAATGATGAATTGAAGAAGCTCTATGATACGAGCATAAACAGTCAATGGAAATTAAAGAACTCTTAAATACGAGTATAAACTATATATCAAACTAAAGATCGTGCAAGTTAAGTGCCGAAAAAGTCGACACTCAACTTGAGGGGGAGTGTTGAAATAAGGAAATTAATTAATTGGAGAACAAGAAGGCAATGGATGAAGATATGGCAGGAATAAAGAAGGAAATCAATAAAGATTATGGAAAATCAAATAAAAAGGATATTAGTATAACTAGAATATATTTTCCATGTTTAGCTAGAATTAGAGTCTATATATAGTTGTGTAACCATGGAGAGAATAGAATTCAAGTAATTCACAATGTAGTCTTTAAAGTTCTCCCCGTCTTTTACTTTCCGCAATAATCTTTTATTTTCTGTAATCTTTTATTTTCTGCATTATATTTTCTAACAATGTGCATATTAGAGCATCCACAGCGAAGAGCACAATGATGTCCGTCCGTCCGTGCCAGCGGCACGGCACCGCTGTCCGCCGCTGCGCTCTTGCCACTGGCGCGGCGCTGCTCGATGCATCGAGCACGTCCGTGCCAGTGAGCAGCCGACGTGGCGCGTTCTGATTGACCAACGACATTTCCGTTGTCAATTCAATTTTTTTAAAAAAAAATTGAAAATAATACCAAAAAATAAAAAAAAATATTTTCACAATCCAAAAAAATGGCCATTTTTTTACCTTTTTTCTGTATTTTTTTTATTTTTTTATCCCCAAAATCATCTATAAATACACACATTCATCATCCATTTTTCACATCAAATCATCTTTCATTCATATTTTTTAATACAACTTATCTACACCTTCATCTCTCACTCAAACCCTCAAATGGATTTCACCCATCTCATTGCGGAAGCGGAGCACGAGTAGTGGTTTTTTTTAATTTTATGAATTTAATTTTGTAATTTTTAATTTTTAGGATTTTAATTATGTACTTTTTAAATTTTAGGATTTTAATTATGTGATTTTTATTTTTTAGGATTCTAATTATGTAATTTTTAATTTTTTTGTAATTTGTAATATTATTTCGGTTATGTTTAATGAATTTTAATATTATGGAAATGTTTTTATTTAAATTGAATAATAGAATGGTGAGACCATTGAGCTTGTCCTTGCGGAAGAGCACGGATGTGGGTGTTGTGCTCTTGCCTAAGAGTAGGGAGTAAAAGTGGGTCCGGACCCATACCCATGCTCATTGACAAGAGCACGGACGTGGATGCCTCTAGTGGATTTCGACTAACCTCATTGGAGTTCTCGATTGTTATCCGTTGGACTTCTCTAATCTCTCCTGTCTTTTAGTTTCTATAATTCTATGTATATATATGGAAATCAGTCCCTCTAAATTCCTTTTTAAAATGCAGCAACCGACTTAAATCCCACTGCCTTGTATCTATATGATTATGAGATAGGGTTACATTCGTAGCATTATAATTTAGGATATTACGGCATCCACTCCACGGCGCGCTACCGTCCCGCGTTCCATCCCTCCTTCGTAGCATTATAATTTAGGATATTAGGGCATCCACTACGCGGCGTGCCACCGTCCCGCGTTCCGTAGCGGAGGGACGGAACGCTCGCGCGACGCGTTGCGACACGCCGTCCCGTCCCGCGCCCGTCCCGAACCCGTCCCGCGGCCCGTGCCTGCGAGACACGGGACGGGCTGTCACGCCACGCGCCGTGGCGACGTGGCGCGCCCCCGCGCCATGCGTGACGCCCACTCGCCGGCCCGCGAGTGGGTGTCGTCACGCTGACGCAATAAATCAATTTTTTTTAAAAAAAATCGAATTTAAAAAAAAAACTTTTTATTTATAAAAATTGTTTTTATATTTAAAAATAATTTTTACAAATAAATAAATACAAGAAATTCGTAATAGCCCACATATATTTGATGGGCTTGCGAATTTATGAAACTCATTCTTGGTTGCTTCTCTTTTATAGAGACAACCTTGAATGTTTTATGTTCCAGTTTCGATGTGAGACAAAGTCATTCTTGGTTGCTTCTCTTTTATAGAGACAACCTTGAATGTTTTATGTTTCAGTTTCGATGTGGGACAAAGTCATTCTTGGTTGCTTCTCTTTTATAGAGACAACTTTGAATGTTTTATGTTTCACTTTCGATGTGGGATAAAATCATTCATGGTTGTTCTTCTTTTATAGAGACATCCTTGAATGTTTTATGTTTCACTTTCGATGTGGGACAAAATCATTCTTGGTTGTTTCTCTTTTATAGAGACATCCAAGAATGATTTTGTCCCACATCGAAAGTGAAACATAAAACATTGTAGGATCTCCATATAAAATTGTATTTTAAATTATGTCATTTTTATTTTTTTAAGATTTTAATTATGTTTTTTTAAATTTTAAGTTGTATTTTTATTTTATGCTGTAATGTTATTTTAATTTTAATGAAGTGTGTTTGTTTTAATTGAATTGTGTTGGAAAAAAATAAAAAATGAAATTGAATGAATAGTAATTTAAGGGACGGTTAAGGGACGGAGCGTTGCAGGTTTCGTCCCTTAGTTAAGGGATGGAGGAATAAAGTACAGTGGGACCCTCAAATAGTAGTTTAAGGGACGGTGGGGGACAGCGTAGTGGATGGTCTTAACGTCTAATATCATTAAAGTCTAATATCATTAAATTTATGAAAAAAAATTGGTTTCCTCATTAAATTTGAACTTGATATATAATATTACGAATTTAAATAGTTGTTGAATTTTTATCAACCAACAACGAAATCCAACTGCATTAAAATGAAATGTATAACTACATTTGGCTTATAGAAGCTTTGTAATCACCCATTCACTCCACTATCATTTTTCAGTGATAACCATATCTTATATGGAAATATTCAACAACTATTTAAGTTCATGATATTATATATCAAGTTTAAAGTTTATGGAATAAAATAAATTTTTGAAATTTTCTGTGATGTTATTCTCCTTTTCACATCTTAGATCCTTTTTCCTTCTTAATATTACGCGTTAGATCTAAGGCATCAACGGATCAGATTGATTCTATAAAACTGGTTCCGTGTTGCATTATAGAAGGTGGTTGTATGCATTACATGGTTATTATTGACATTTGACGGAAAAGTAACTGCCACATTTTGGTATCTGCGAATAATGCACCACATTGTCACGAGTAATGCATATAATTGACTATATAATGCACAATATGTGAACTGCAATGCATACGAATAAGATGTACCATGTTATGATGTTTGGACACACGTTTCTTGTTTCCCCTAAGGGTTTAATAAGCTTAGGGGCTAGTGTATAGTACGTAGACACGTATGTAATCTTCACATGGTAACGAGTAATGGATATAATTGACTATATAATGCACAATTTGTGAACTGCAATGCATACGAACAAGATGTGTTGTGTTATGATGTTTGACACACGTTTCTTGTTTCCCCTAAGGGTTTAATAAGCTTAGGGGCTAGGGTATAGTACGTACGCATTAATAACAAATTATAAAACGATACGAATAATTCACCAAATTGTCACGAGTAATGGATGTTATTAACTATATAATGCACAATATGTGAACTGCAATGCATACGAATAAGATGTACCATGTTATGATGTTTGACACACGTTTCTTGTTTCCCCTAAGGGTTTAATAAGCTTAGGGGCTATGGTATAGTACGTAGAAATTACTAACAAATTGTTGTTATTGGAATATACGTATGTGCATTATTTGGTTTAGGTAGTGCATTATGTAGCTGTTAATTGTCATTTTCTCAGTATATTATGCATTATTAGAGGTATTGTGTATATGGGTTAATCAACGGATTGAAGATTACATACGTGCATTTAGTAATGTCTACGTACTATACCCTAGCCCCTAAGCTTATTAAACCCTTAGGGGAAACAAGAAACGTGTGTCAAACATCATAACATGGTACATCTTATTCGTATGCATTGCAGTTCACATATTGTGCATTATATAGTTAATAACATCCATTAATTACTCGTGACAATTTGGTGAATTATTCATATCGTTTTATAATTTGTTATTAATGCGTACGTACTATACCCTAGCCCCTAAGCTTATTAAACCCTTAGGGGAAACAAGAAACGTGTGTCAAACATCATAACACAGCACATCTTGTTCGTATGCATTGCAGTTCACAAATTGTGCATTATATAGTCAATTATATCCATTACTCGTTACCATGTGAAGATTACATACATGTCTACGTACTATACGCTAGCCCCTAAGCTTATTAAACCCTTAGGGAAACAAGAAACGTGTGTCAAACATCATAACACAGCACATCTTGTTCGTATGCATTGCAGTTCACATATTGTGCATTATATAGGCAATTATATGCATTACTCGTGACCATGTAGTGCATTATTCGTAGCGGTTTCCAGCCATTATTAGATTACTATTGTACCCTCATAATGCACAAAATAGGACAAATAATGCAACACGAGATTAATTACCCAATGTTGATCTTGACCGTCCATTTCTCTAATCTAATGGCTGATATTAAGAAGGAAAAATGAGGAAATATAGGAAAAGGAAATGAATACATCCATATATATATATATATATATAGGGTTTTGATCCATGCAAAACCATTCTTAATACAAAAATGCAGAACCAAGCATACAAAAGTCATTTTTAGGTCATTGTAAGCTTATTTTTACGTCATTATAGTAAGGATGACATGAAATGATCTTAACATGACCTCAAACCCAAAGTTTATAATATGACCTAAAACTGCTTTACAATGACCCTCCGTGTTTTTATTTAATTATTGACCATTGGATTGTCAAATCTCATCGTCAGGATTTGGTCTGGATTTTGTATTGAGATCAAGTTTTGTATTGATCATTTTCCTATATATATATATATATATATATATAGGGTTGTGATCAATTGAGATTTTTTAGCCTAATTGAGAAATGAGATGCATTATCAGCCACTCATTTTTATTAAATGAGTGGTCCAGAATTTGCCACATGGAAAATATTTTTAGTTTAATTAATTATGAAAGGGCGTAATGGTAATTTTATGTTTAAATTGGGTTTCTTCCGCTTGTGTTCTCCATCTCCTTCCCAAATCCCCGCCGCAGATTTCGATCTCAGCCCCTCCGCTTCTCCGCCGCCCCCAAAATCTCTGCCACAATCTCCGTCGCCGACAAGCTTCCTGACGCCACCCTATCCTACCTCGACGCCTCCGACGAGCTCCAGACCATCTCAATCGCCGACATCACCACGAATAAGAAGGCAATTTTGGTCGTGTCCTCCGTCGCCGCCTCCTTCATCCGCGCCATCAGTGACGCCGCCATAACCTCGCTCTCCTGAGCCAATCTCTGCCACATCAGCTTCCTCCTTCTCCATCCTCCTCACCCATTCCTCCAGGTCCATTTTCCTCCACCCGCTCTCGAGATCTCGTCGTCGCTCTGCTTCGGTAGAGACTGGATCTTCGAATCGTAACTCCTCACCAGGAGCGCCGTCTGCCGCCGCCGCCGCTCATATAGTGCGATTCTCAATCTGTGGTTCTGTTTCGGTTGACACAATTGCAATTATTAATTACTCTGTTTTCTCTTCAGTTTGACAGCAACAAATGGTTGTTTTGATTTACCTGTGTATTGAGGTAGTGTTCAATCTCGATTCGTTGTGATTGAGGATTGGCTAGTAGCAATTTTCCATTGACACGCTTCAAATCGTTGCTGGAGATCGTCTCCGACGAGATCTGCAACAAGGCGAGCTCGTGCGCGCTGAAGCTGCTGATGCAGATGCTGGAGGCGTCGAAGAAGTCGAGGCTGAAGGCGATCAAGGCCGGCGCGATCTGCATGTTGGTGGAGCTGCGGCCAGAATCGAGCAGATCTAAATGCGAGAGGATTATGCAATTGATCAATTTTGCTTTTGTTACAGTGTTTGTCAGTTGTTGACATTTTGATATATAAGCTGGTGACACTATGACAACTATGGTGCATATTGTGTCAACGGCACATACATGTCATGTCAACTACGGTACATATCGTGTCAACTACACATACAAGCCATGTCAACTGTGTTACAAGCCATGTCAACTACACGTACAACCATGTCAACTGCACATAGAAACCATGTCAACAACAATTATAAGTCATGTCAACTAGACATAAAAGCCATGTCAACAATCCGACACATTAAAACACGAAATGACACTTATACCCCCGTGTTGACATAATGTGATAGCTGTTGACATTTAGTTAATCTTGTGGATTAATGGCTGATATTGCATCTCATTTCTCAATTTAGCTAAATAATCTCAACCTAACAGGACCCTATATATATATATATATATATATATATAGATGAGATCTATTGAGCATTATATAGGCAATTATATGCATTACTCGTGACCATGTGGTGCATTATTCGTAGCGGTTTCCAGCCATTATTAGATTACTATTGTACTCTCATAATGCACAAAATAGGACAAATAATGCAACACGGGATTAATTACCCAATGTTGATCTTGACCGTCCATTTCTCTAATCTAATGGCTGATATTAAGAAGGAAAAATGAGGAAATATAGGAAAAGGAAATGAATACATCCCTATATATATATATATATATATATATATATATATATATATATATAGATGAGATCTATTGTTAACTCACTCGTTAATTGTTAACTACAACTAAATCGCAACCATATAACTATCTAATGGTTTATAAATTGTCATAAGTAATTTCGTTTCTCATTTTTTTAATATTAAAAAGAATAGTAACTATTATTAAATTTAGGATTTAGAAACACATTGTCAATATAGTATATTAGATATATCAACACGAAGATATGACAATGTCAACACAATTTCATATTGACATTGCATAAGCATTATGTCAACATATTATATAAGTTGTATTGATATAAAATTGTTTCACGAAATATATGAACATTTATGAAAATTTTACCAATTTTGACATCCAATTTTGACATCAAAACATATGCATTTCGGGTCTCGTTGGAATCCTTATAAAATTTATCTTTAATTTGATATATGTTAATATGAAAAATTAATTTAAATCAAGATAGTTATTTTTATGTAATATTGTATTTTGTGTACATCTAATGATGTGCTTCGAACCTCGGTCTTGCTCCGTGTATACGTAGATATGCAATTTTATAACTATTTAAAATTTCAATTATCTACTTTAATTGTAGAATTCAAATAATAAAATTAAAAAGTTTGAAATTGAATACTCTATTTCCATTTCTGATTCCACACCCTTAATTCCATAGTACTGACAGAACCTTAATAAGTTTTACACTTTTTATTTTGGAGTTACTACATTTTACTTATGTTAAATAATACTCCCTCTGTCCCACTAGAACATGCATTTTTTTTCTTTTTAGTTCGTCCAACAAGAATATACACTTTCTAACTCTAGGAACTCTTTTCTCTCTATTAAGGTGAGACTCATTCTTCACTAACAATACTTCGCTAACAAAACTTCCACAAGAAAATAATAATTCCCTTAGGGCATCCGCAGTGGGAAGGGGGAAGGCGGTGCGCTCCATTGGAGTAAGGGGCGGTATGTTCGAGAGAAGGGCTGGGGTGGTCGCAGAGAAGAAGACATGAGGTATCATCTAACTTCCATATTATTACATCATGAGATATAAACAACATAATTAGCAAAGCGATGAAACGTGAACTAGCAACACACACTTGTTTCCATGAACAAAATAGCCTCATATAACTGTCACATAATGATGGTTATAACACACAATATGCAGGTAATGGGGGAAACAAAAAGCATACTAAACCAATCCCACTCCTAAGGTGCCAAATATCCTTGCAACTTTCAAATGGAAAAATGTATAAACAACCTGTTTACCTGGATCCGGACATAGTGCAAGACAGGAGAAGGGAAATGTAATGTACCATCATGGAAGCACTTGCAAACATACACGAAATGGTCAGGCCAGATGTCATCAATAAATCAGAAGTTTTAGAGCCTCAAATAATTATCACATGATTTATCCAATCTCGGATAGAAGAATGCGTATCACACAGTAATGGTTTTTTTACCATGGAAAAATGCTTTAAGTAATCACAATCGGAGAGGGCAACTCATTGGAAAATTTTACTTTGTTTTTTCAAATAACTTGGAACATAAAAGCACATCTCCAAAGTTACTGAAACCTTTTCGTATTTCCATTGAACGTTGCTGCCAGTGAACTTTTCCACCTTCTATACTCTAGCAAGACTTCACACACATTCTGACTGTGACCCTTTGCCAAAAGTAGAAACATCTCCACTATTTTTCTCAATTCAAATTTCAAGATTAACCACGTCAATGGTTACTCCATTCCAGACAGCAACAGAAATACTTAATTTACATGCTTGGGGTCACGAGCTGCAGCCAGATGATCCTGCAATATGAACAAAAGGCTACCCCGCATTACACCATCAACTCTGAACTAGATGCATAATATTTAATGTGAAGAATGTCATGTACAATCACACTAGAATTTATCAAAGTATCCAACTAGGGGGTATTTACTTTGGGTGATAGATGGCTTAGACAAAAAATAAAATAGGATAGCCCACTACATACTCTAATGGATAGAATAATTCTAGGCTTATGTTTGAACATGTAATCCTTCAAATACTTAATCTTATGCATTATGAGTATAATCTATCATCCATAGTGAACTCCCATCAAATAATAAAAGCTAGCTTAATGAAACCCAAACCAGTGCCATCATCGTAGGACGCTCTACTCTAAGAACCCTACAACTTTATGAAAGTTTCAAATAACATGAATTACTCCTACACCACTAAGAAGTGAAAAATATTCATCTAAATTAATGTTATCACAGGCCATCATTTGATACTACCCCTCCTCATCTAACAAAGATATTTCCAAAGATGCATCTGTTACCCATTATAAGGGAAATCAAAGTTCTAATAGTGCCTATAGTTGGATGATTCAGCTCCATGAGCTGAAAACTGATTGAGGCACACAAATTATATCTTTTTTAATGTTTCTTGAGCTGGATGAGAATTAGAATTTCAAACGATGAGCTACCTCAAGCAAGTCGAGTAGATCTCTAAGCTGTCATCAAGGTCATGTCAACTATACCTGTTTGAATATTAGATAGCCTTCATTTTACAGGCATCCCTACCCTAAGACCCTAACATGTCCTTACATCAATTTCAAACTATTAATTGTGGCCTATGTGCAGATGTGCTCACTGGCACACAGCTTGCACCACAAGCAAATTAAAGTGTGCTGCAGCTTATCTCACAATTGAAAAGATATTAATGTGCCATTGTCAATAGAATAGATACACTTTGTCTGATGGCCTTTCAGGAAGAAGAGAAAATGGGAACAAAAAGAAAAGGGATGAATGGAAAAGGGAGCAAAATGACAAGAAACTAAGGATCTGGCTTTAGCCTCAATTCACATCATTTGCAAAACAACATGATAATTACGGACGAAGAGTCGAGCTAGTCCATGTAGGAAAGCAGAAAAGCTCATCCTAGGCTAAGCCACTGCAATAACCCCATCTGTATCAGTAATTGTCAATCAAAGATCAGATAGTTCCAGAACAATTTTGTACACATCTCTAAGTAGATTCACAGAAGCTCACTTTCATTAAAAAAAATGGAACATATGTGCACCAGAAACTTCATTAGGAAGGATGGCCAGTTTTCATAGAATTATAGCAGCTATACCTAAATCCTGCCAACATGCTACAAATGAAGGAATGCGATTTGAAGATGTGTGGGTACTTAAGCGCATACACTTGCAAAGCAAGACTGTAACTTTGAAAGAGAGAATATACGGCAACAATTAAATGACATTAACTGAAAACCTAAGCATTTGTAAACCCCAAAAAGCTCAAAGATTTGAACTGCTCGACTAAAAAGCAAGGAGTAACAACGGAGAGTAAAGTGCAAACTTACAGAGATAAAATCAAATGCTCTAGTGTCCTCTCTTTTCGAGTCGTTCATTAGTGAAGTCGGAGGTTGGGCAGCAATGGTAGAATTAAAAACATCGGGGAAGGCTGAAGAATTTCCTACAACCGACCCAGCAGCACTAAAACCTGCGCTTGATTGCAGATGCCCTAGCTGCTGAAAGTTGGACATTGCAGCAAGGAACTGGGGTTGAGCAAAGAGATTCTCCATGGAAACATTATTCATTGCATGAGAAGCTAATGCAGGATTGAACATCAACCCTGGTGGAAAATTATAACCCATAGCACCCATAGGGAACATGGGAGCTGCACTGACCACCGCAGCTTGAGAAGCAGATTCCCTATTCAAGATGATGTTATGAACGTTGTTTTCTTGGGGAATACTGGAAGCTGAAAGAATATGTTCTGGGCTCTTCTCAGTACTACTTCCATTTTGCTTCTTAAATGGTTCGTTTCCATGTATAGACAAATCGCCCATCAAGTCATTAAAATCCTTTCCAGCATTTTCAAGCTCCTGGGACCTCGAGTTGAAAAAGTCAAATGGTTCAGATTCAGTTCTACTAGCTGCTACATGGGCATCCTTAATTTCCGACTTGTTTATCGCCATACCAGAGAAGAAATCATTTTCATGGCCCTTATCAAGACTGGTATGGAAGGAGACATCTGCAAATGGGTCATCATCGACCTTCTGCCCGTTGGTGCTATCACCACCACCAAAACTGTCCCCCAATAAGTCATTAATCAATGGAGCAGTAGAAGGTCCAGCGGTTGAAGTACTTGGCTCGGTCTCGGCCTTTTGAGAATCTTCCACCCCCATAAGATCGTGGGAATCACTGGTATCTAGTAAGTCGGGAATCGTCGAAGGCTGTGGTGTTTTCGCCAATCTTTCAACTTGATTATTTTCTCCACCACCTTTTTCACCACTCAGAAGACTCAATACCTACAAGGACACTCAATTAAATATTTATTCTACGTGACAAACAAGGACCAAACTGAGGATAAAGAAAATAAGCTTGCATCTCGACAACTACAGCATTTATTTAGAACCTATTTTTTTAATTCGTAAAGCAGCAAAGATTAACTATCTATGCTACTGCAGTATATGCATCCTCCTAAGGCTTTTATGCAGCATTAAGATAGTTTCATCTGCAAGTTACTGCTACCTTAATCTGGAGTGGCCCCCATCCATAAGTAGCTGTCATGTGATTGTGAAACATAAAGTGGATAAATTAAAAACAAAGAGAGTATTTGGCTGGCCTGAAGATGATTAATATAATATTTTATGCTTTAAGAATATGGATTCCTTCGAGAATGGAGATTGCTGATCCTAAACAAAACTAATAATATGAATGATAAGATCATAATATTTCTTTCACATTATTGCATACCGATCACTTCCTAATAATACTTTGGCCCTACACTTTCCTCACTACTAACAAGGCAACTAGATAAAAAATAATATGTTACCTTATTTGCCTTCTCCCTTAGAGATGCTTGGGGAGATTCAGAACATTGTATCACTGCATTGCTGTTATCACTAAAATAAGAAGATATGACATAAAAATTCCCATCATCTTTCTTCCTCAGCAGTGCCTCAAGAACGCAAATGGCTTTCATGCGAACCTGAATGAGTAGTGCCAATAGTTCAGCTGAAGTTTGGATGAGAATTGTTTGGGAAAGAATATGATACATGCAATTTACATAGAAAGGAAGGCTCAAAAAGTTTTTTACAAGGTAACATAAGGCAACATACCTGCCACATAGGTAATTTCAGCTTTGTTTCGATTGCATGTGCTAAAGACAAAGCATCTAACTTTGAAGCATCTATCAAGAAGCCATGAAGTGCATCTCGAGTAGGCTGTAAACGGACACCACCAGATGTTACAATTGTCTCTAACAGTTTCTCCTCACGAGTCTTTTTGCTATAAGTTGATTCATAGACTCTATTAGTAGTATCTGCCTCAGACGTACTGAAATCTTGGCCCCAATTTCCAGAACCAGCATTTTTGGAGAATCGGGAAGAGTTTTGCGTGTGAGCATTATAATCAACTGCTTCATGTCTTTTAGAGTGATCACTTTCCTGACCCAAAGATCGATGAAGAGTTGGACTTCTGTAACTCCCAGTTTCATTGTTTGTTCGCAGAGATGGGGACTGTGCCAAACTACTCAGTCCATGTTTGATTGTTGCACTTCCAAGGTCAACAATTTCATTCATGAAGGACTTTTTTTCTTCTGAAGGCAATTCATAGTTGGTATTTCCAAATCCTTGAATTCGACTACCAAGTTTACTTTCTGTGGGTGCAGCTTTGCTCTCATCCGATGTGAATAGAGCAGATAGCGTCTCCTGTGCTGTTTCCCTAACAGCCTTGTTCAGTGCATCCCCTTTCAAAGGATCTGGCTGGCCCCTGTAATGGATTAATTGGCGTACAGCAACAGAATTCCTTTGCATCTCCCTTCTGAACTCGGCACCTGACTTTCCTACTGCATATTTGATGATTCTTAGTGCCTGAAAACACAATATCCACAAAGTAAACTGAGATAATTATATGCTTAAAGATAAAGTTAATAGTTAATAACTACAGAAGGGGCACTCTGATTGATGTGGATACCACCAATGTTGTCAAAGCAGTATAGCGGTTCATGGCGGTTCGCCCGAAAAATGCCACAGGGATATAGCGTATCGGTATGGCGGGATATAGCGGTCATTAATTAAATATATAAAATAATATTTATATATTCATATATAATTCAAAAAATTAGAAAATAATAAAAATATAACATTAAAAACTCTAAAAACATGTAATAAAGCATAAAATAGAAAACAATTATATAAAAGTCTAGCAATTAAAGTCTTTAGTTCAAGTGTTCAACAAAACATAAAACCATGATAAGCTCAATAGACATCAATCATCAAGCTCAACATAGTCTTCTAGCTCATCATCATCACTATCATCGGCATCCATTTCATCTTCATCCTCCATTGCTTCATCCTCTTGATCTCCACTTACACTATCCTCAAATTCTTCCTCTTCCGATTCTTCATCTACAAGCGCAAGCCTTTTCCTTTTCCCTTTCCCTTTCCCTTTTCTAGGTATGATAGGTTCTTTTTTCTTAGAAACTCTAAGACAACTTGAACTAGATGTAGAAGATTCTTTCCTCTTCTTTGACCTAGTATATGTCCTAGGCTCTCCAACACCCGAAACCTTATACACCATGTTCCAATCAAGTGTATCATCGTCATCATGAACCAAATGATTACCACCATCAATATCATCATCATCATCATCCAACTCCCCAACTAGCCACTCATTGCACTCATCAATATCATCGAGAATAATAGGATCAAATTCATCGGTTGCACTAAGCTTGTTCATATCATGCAATTTTTGGTTATATTTCACATAAACCAAATCTTGCATCCTCTTATGCTCGAGCCTATTTCTCTTTTTTGTATGAATCTACAAAATAAATATAATTAATCGGCAGATTGGGGTACAGATTGTGAATAGGAGGGGCCGTATGGCTGGGCGGTGGCTGAGTCACTGAGTGGGGCTGGAGGGTGCTGGCGGGTGCTGGCTAGGCTGCAACAGGCGGCGGCGGCGGGGGCGGCGCGACGGTGGGTGGCAGATTGTGGAAGGACTGAAGGAGTAGAGATGAAAAGCGGCAGATTGGGGTTGTGGAATTAGGGTTTAGAATTATTGGGGTGGGCGGATTGGGCCTATGCAAAATTAAATTAAAAAATAAAAAGCCCAATAAAAGTCAAAATTAGCACCAAAAAGTCAAAATTGGGCTAAAATACCGCTATTGCGGGATATGGTAGCGCTATGGCGCCACGACCGCCACGGGTATGGCGGCCGCCACAGAAAAATGCTACGTATCGGTGTGGCGATAGCATTTTCGTTAAAAACTGATATGCTATAGCGCAATATCCCCGCTATAGCCGCTATTTGACAACATTGGATACCACAGAGCATGTAGTATGTATAAAACAGGTCATGAAGAGGAATAAAATACCGAAATACAATCGAAAATATTGGGCAAATATTAGCAGCTTTACTCAGTTCCATATAAAAGTACTACAGAGTTTGGCAAAATAAGCCCATAAACAACTTATAAGGTGTAAAAATAAGCCCCAGCACTTTATAAGCTTCTCTAAAAATAAGCTCTTCAACCCCATCTTATTTCTTAAAAAAAAAAAAAAACCCCATCTTATTTCTTCATAATCTTAGAAGGACCAACTATTTTATAAAAATAACCCTATCATAGTTTGTTAGTACTCTATCAATTTCATCTATCTTCAATTATTTTCCTAATCCCCTCTAACCAAAGAACATACATCTAAGCTTATATCTCTCTAATAGGAGTATAAGCTTAGCCAGACATCCCCTACAGCAGATCAAATAACAGTCCAAAATAAAGTTCAATTTCCTAAAAATTATAAGGCAATTGGGGAGAAAAAAAATGTAAGGAAGAAAGGGAATAACAAATGAAGACCTTCTGCTTAACGATAGGCGATTTATGGTCAAGGCGCTTGAGAATGAACTGGGAGACTTCCTTAACGATGGAAGGGTGGGAGGACCTGAGCAAATCGCAAATTTCTTCCAATTTGTAAACCGGAGTCACCTTATCCTCATCGGAGGTAGCGTCGTCCACCATTCTGGACCTCCAATACGACTCCACCGCCCTCCTGCTCTGCTCCATTCTCCTCCTCACGATCAGAACTCGACAGCTCCGATTATTAATCAATTAAATTTTGGGTGGAATTGGGTCTTCGTGAACAAATCGATGATCGATGGGGGAGGGTTTTGTTTTGTTTTAATTTTTAGTTTAATTTTGATTTAAGTGATTGAAAAATAAATGGGAATAATTAAACATGTGGGTGAGGTGGCAGATAGTTGGGCGGCGCCGTCGTTATGTCCCAACAGCTTAATATGGCTAAGGGTGTCCACTATAAGGTGGACACGCCCAATAGCCCCGCCCCAGTTTTTTGTCCATAGCCCCAATTTTTTGTCCATAGCCCCAAAATTCTATTTCCGCCACTATAGTGGACAACTCCAATAGCCTCAAAATTTTATAATCAACTTTCATTTTATAATATATCAAGTAATTATTAACAAATTTATCGGGTTCTAATTAGTGGATTAAGAAAGGCCGACTATACGAATTCAAAATAAAAATAAAAATAAAAATAAAAATAAAAATAAAAATAAAAATAAAAATAAAAATAAAAATAAAAATAAAAATACAAATACAATACAAATTAAAATTAGAATTACACACTAAATTAAAATTAAAATTAAAATCACACACTACATTGAATCTAGTACAAATCACTACCAAGTTTACACAACGCCACTATCCTCCGCATCCTCCGCCTCCTCCGCCAAACGGGCCGCTACATCCTGTTGCACCTGTTGAATCAGAGCATTTCAGTTGTCTCTCCACAAATTGTTCATTTCCGACCCCAAATTGTAGTGAGAGAAATTTGTATAGATGTTGTGTTTGAATGGTGTGAAAATAATGAATGGAGTGGTGTGTATTTATAGGTGAATTGAAATGTAAAAAAAAAATAAAAAATTCGCGCCGAATAGCCGCGGCTTCTTCCTCGTTACACTATAGGCGCCGCGCCTATAGGCGCGGCTATAGCTCCATCGCCGCGTCCTCGCCCCGCACGCGGCTATCCCGCGTCCGCCGCCTCCCTCCCCCCTCGCCGCGTCCACCTCCGGGGCGGACAACTCCGCCACTATAAGGCGCCCCGCTTCCGCCCCGCTTCCGCCCCAAACGCGGCTATAGCCGCGGGCGTGTTATAGTGGATGCTCTAATAGCGCCAACACAAAATGAAAGTTGTTCTGCTAAATTTTAAATAATTAATAACAGTATTATTATCATACAAATAGGAACTATTCGAATTGAATGAATACTCGATCCGTCCTCAAAAAATTGATATTTCTGTCATCTTCCGAAAAATAGATTAGTTTTATTATTTTATGACGTTCCTCAAAATTAAACCAAATCTAAATAAAAATAATTTTTTAACTAATTATCCACCCCACAATCCACTAACATTATTCTCACTTCTTTTCCCTTTTTTCTCTCTTTTATTTTTTTCTTATCTCTCTTATTGTACTAATTGCACGTTGCATAAATAATAAAGTAGAAGAGAGTTAAAAAAAATGATTGTGTTAGAGAGAAAAAACTTTCTATAAATGAATATTGAATACGTTTATGGGACTGTTGAAAATAAAAATGATACTCCATCAATCCCTGAATGTTATTTTCTTATTAATCTGTCCCTGGAAAAGTATGAATTTTCTAATATTAGAATAGTTAAACAACACATTGTCCTACACATCATTTTATTTACAACTTATATTGTAACACTACATTGCTAATGATGTTAAGACCTGATAAGGCTCATTTCATGCATCGGTTTAAGGGTAAAATGTACTCTACTTGATCGGTTTTTCGCGCAAAGCAAGTGTTAAATGTGCAGGAATGCCGCTTGACCAAAGCAACAAGATCAAACTGATCAAGCGAGTACAATAGGCGAAAAAGGCCAGATTTCGGGGGAAGTTGATCAAGGGGAGTAATCAAGCAGTTAAGGAGGGGACCACTGAATGTCAGAAGAAGGACACGCGAGGCTATGAGCTGGATGGTGCGCAGCATTCTGTTATCAAGGACAACGTTCTAGAAGGGGACACGTGCTGATATATGAGACGCAAGGATGAAGCTGAGTCACGAATTTGTTACTGAAAAGCAACGTCGTTCTAGAAGAAGAGCACGTAGCAATCAATGAGTCGCTCACTCTCAGCATGAGCGAATATTCCCTGCCAAGATCGTTATCTAGCTGGAGGTCGTCCATCATCCTCCAGGCCACCCTCCGCATCTCCAAGTCAACCCCCCAGGAAATCTTAAGTACAACCCCTCCCCCCCCGATCTCAATTTTTTTTTTGTTAATCTCAAAACTTTTTAATTTGTTTATGGTATGTATAACTGATACTCCACTCCACATCACACTTAGACCTGTGTTGAGTCTAAGAGTGAGAAGTATGCATGCCTGTTTTGCTTTCCTTGTTGCATGCCTGTGTGTTTTGGTTTTTGTTATTTTTCTGTTTTGTTGGCATGATTGATTGTTGGCACTTCTCACACTTAGCTCAGTGTCCGGTCTAAGTGTGAGATTCTATTGTTTGTTGTTATGACGCTGCCTGTGCCTAATCCTTTTTCCACTGCATCCAGTCCCTCGAGGACGAGTTCATATGCAGTGGGAGGGGGGAGGGTTAGTTCCAGAAAATAAAAATCATACATGTCAAAAGTTCTGAAAATACAAAATATCAGTTAGTAATAAATAGGCAATATGCATGAAATTAGATAAATGGAAGACTTGATTACTTTGGGAAGAGTTAGAAAAAGGACTCAGTATGCTTACATGTAGAAACTTAATTGCAAAAACTTGATCAGTTTGAACGACGTTAGTATGATGGAAATGATCAAATTTAAACTTACTGTGAAGCCTCTCTATATGTGAGTTATAAGCCAAAGTAGAACACTTTCTACTATTTTTACAAAAGAAAAAATTTTACGAGAGGCTGACTTTTAATATTGAGATGAAAATTGCACAAGTAGTAAGGACTAAAGGCACTAGGACCTAGCCATTTGAGCCGTTTCTCTTCCTTCATTCCATGAACCCGCCTCGTCAAGCAAGGCATCCCTTAGTTAGCCAAGTTGAGCCCATACACTTTTACCCTTTGTTTGATAACCAAGACCTACATCCATATACTTTTTATAAACACGTGAGGAAAAAGGGGTCAGAAAGATGAGTCAATTTCAAAGGAAAAGGGGGATATCAATAAATACTCGAAATAAAGGGTAGTCGGGTTGATCAAGTTAGATAATCAGGTTGATCAAGGAAAAAATAATAATAATAATAATAATAATAATAATAATAATAATAATAATAATAATAATAATATATCTATATTGAGAAAAGTTTAAGAAAAAGAGGGAAGGAAAAATTTGTAACCTGACCCAGCAAGTCGGAAGTTAGAAAATTAAGCCAAAAATTCAAGGCTAGAAGTCGCCACTTAACCACGTAAGATATCTAGTGGCGAAATAAATAGTTCAATTCCTTGGGCTCTTGGCTCATGTGTTTTTCCTTTTTACAGTTTATGTTTTTAAACTTAGAACCCCTAGGACCCTACCTTGATACACCACTACCCTTAAGCCCCATTACACCCAAAACAAAGACCTTAAGGAACTATCCTGTGCAATCCGATTCGAGGTATTAAAATTATGGCAATACTGAGTGAACATCCTAACATCTCTGGTGAGAAATGAGTGACTGAGTGAATCCAACCGTGGTTTAAATTGAGCAATATTGACAAACTGACACCTTGATCAAGCAAACGCGAAAGAGAAGAAACATAAGCTACTGACAAATGGATTGACCTCGACCTCGGGTATGATTGTTGGAAATTTATTCGGTCTAATGCATACATGTGAATATGTGTTTTTGTTTTTGTTGTTTTTTAAATGTTGGCATTTTTTACTATATTTCAACATATGAAGGAGGAAATTACAAATCAACTCCTATAACAAGGAGGAAAGACAAATTACGCCACCCAGGGTTCGAACTCGAGACCTCCAGGATGGACGCGGTATCCAGCACCCTTTACCGCTAGGCCAAGGGGCTTGGATTGAATATGTGTTTTTGTTTCGAGTCTTGTTTTTCCTTTTTCGTTTTCTTTTACTTTCTTGAAATGAGTAAACCATGTCTGAAATTTGCCTTATCTTTTTCTTTTCTTTTTCTTTATACTTGAGGACAAGTATGTTTTAAGTGTGATCAGTTTGATAAGGCTCATTTCATGCATCGGTTTAAGGGTAAAATGTACTCTACTTGATCGGTTTATCGCGCAAAGCAAGTGTTAAATGTGCAGGAATGCCGCTTGACCAAAGCAACAAGATCAAACTGATCAAGCGAGTACAATAGGCGAAAAAGGCCAGATTTCGGGAGAAGTTGATCAAGGGGAGTAATCAAGCAGTTAAGGAGGGGACCACTGAATGTCAGAAGAAGGACACGCGAGGCTGTGAGCTGGATGGTGCGCAACATTCTGTTATCAAGGACAACGTTCTAGAAGGGGACACGTGCTGATATATGAGACGCAAGGACGGAGCTGAGTCACGAATTTGTTACTGAAAAGCGTCGTCGTTCTAGAAGAAGAGCACGTAGCAATCAATGAGTCGCTCACTCTCAGCATGAACGAATATTCCCTGCCAAGATCGTTATCTAGCTGGAGGTCGTGCCGAGCTATAAATAGAGAATGTGCCACCACATGAAGCAGATCCGATCCTTTACTTTCCACCTAGTTTAGTTTAGTTCTCTAGCTTAGTTCACTTTTCTAGAATATCTTAGCTTAGCTTAGATAAAGTAATGTTTAGTTAGAAAAGGGCGACTGAAGAAGCGCTGCAGAATACTTATTATCTGTCGGCAAAGTCTTAAGTTTCCCGGCGAGGCTCTTCTCGGTTTTACTTGCTTTCGTAATTTCCAGAGTGTTAGCTTAGTTTAAAATTCGCGCTGTACTGTTCTAGTTTAATCAAAGTTGTTTTTGTTTTCATCCTCGCATTTACTGCTTTAGTTTCAGTTTCGCTATGATGCACTTGATCCAGTAGTTAAATTTACCTTGTTCAAATTAGCCAGTTTAATTCTGTCTAGAGTAAAATCAGTAGTTAAAAACTCCCAAGTTAAAGCGTGGCAGCAGCCAACCCCCTGTTCACTATTCACACACCTGATACACCAACTTCTTTGTGGGATCGACCCCGAACTTGCCACTTTACTGTTAAAGTAGTGCAAAATTGAGAGTTATAAATTACTTTGGTGGGTAAACGAGCGAAAGCGAGATCGACTTGATCAAGTGGCAACGACATTTGCTTATTGATCCAACCGGTTCAGTTATCTTTCCATACAACTTGGTCCGAATTCGCGCTTGTCGTTCGCCCTAACCCTCTCCAAGACCATTCCCCATTAACACTACTTATACTAACATTTATTTTTCTCTTTACTCCCTCTGTCCCAAAAGAATATGCATTTTGGGTTCGACACAGGTTATAATGCAAAATTGGTAAAGTAAGAGAGAGGTAGAGTGAAAAAGTAAATAAAGTATTGTTAGTGCAGAATGTGTCCCACCTCATTAGAGAGAAAATAGTTTCTAAAATTAGAAAGTGTATATTCTTCTGTGACGAACTAAAAAGGAAAGAGTGCATAATCTTGTGAGACAGATGGAGTATTATTTTATTAATTATATATTAAAATTCATGTCAAACCTGTCACACCTCAACCCCTCTGACGTATACTCTTATAATAAATAAATCTCTTATCATAAAAGCAATCAATACACGTGTCTAATTCATAGAACACACATATTATATAATTCTAAAATTCATCATTTAACAAGTACATATTTCAAAACATTCTACACAGCAGTGGAACCCTGTCACCACTCTATATACTATACATTCATCTACATGCAAAATGATGAGGAGGAGAAGGTTGCCACAATGCGTCAGCCGCCGAACCAGATAACACGTGGAGTTCCTATGACCCATGTCAGTCAAAACATTACTGTTATCTTATTCCTGAAAAATTTAGTGGTTTATATGAGCCACAACTCAGTATATATAAATTTTCACCTTTAATTTCACATGATTCAAACATCAAGCATATTCTTTTATCAATACATATAATCAAAAACAATATATAACATAATTTAAAAACAAACCATTTTATATTCATATGCATATTCCACTCTACTCAGTTTATTATTCTGTAACAGTCAAGTCTGGTATCTGCCCGGGATTCCTCCATGACCCGAAGGTCTCTCTGTAATTGGACTCATAGGTCCCTCTGTATTTGACCCGAAGGTCCCTCTGTATTTGGACTCATAGGTCCCTCTGTATTTGACCCGAATGTCCCTCTGTATTTCAGATCCAGTACAAGGCTGTCACAGATCCTCTTTAATCCAATGATTCACATAATCAGTATCATAAACATATCCTTTGCACCAATAACATATCCATATCATATTCCATCAAATTATCCAATATATCTAAACAAACACGTCCATTTCAACAATCAAATATTCATATCATATTCGACCATCAAAATCAAACAATTCATAATCATATCAATTTCACACCATATAATCCATTAATTCACTTCAATTCAAAATATAACAATCAACCACATAACACATGTAAAACTAAAAGTGTGATTTATACACACCTGATTAAGACAGATAAATTATCTATCTGAACGCCCAACTCCTTGGAATTTATACAATCTATAATCATCGCTCCTCTTTACACGAAAAGTTCGATCACTCATCCTTGGAATTTATTTGTTGCTCTTCCGAGTATATTAGTATATGATATTCTTATAAGAAAATCCTCATAATATATTTACTAGCATCATATAAGCCAACTTACCCAATGACACTTCAAAAATTGACACGTTGCCTACATGTGTCTTTATGAGAATGAAAGTAATCTAGTATACATATATTTGGATAAATAATAGCTTAGGGGAAATATCGACTATCCCCATTACCACTTGCATTATATCATAACTATTTTTATATTTAGTAGTTATTGAATCCATGTATATATTTTATAATATAAATTCGTATTTATATATATACAATTATGTAAATGTGTGTGCATATGTACTATATAGTGCTAGTATTTATCTACGTACATATACATATACATATACATATACATATACATATACATATACATAAACATATGTATATATGTTGCATAGGAAATAATAATGATCCTAAATCAATAACAATTAATATATTCTCTATGACACACTTAGTATCTCTATACTAAAAATGACAATATAATATGTAATGACAATATAATATGATAATATGCAAAATAATGCATGTTTCGGGTTATGGATGTCACAATTCTTCCCCTCTTTAAGAATTTTGTCCGCAAAATTCGCTTTCCCATGAGTTAATGCATCCAATAAAATCACTAACCCGTAAATAGATGTGGATAGTTCTTTTTCATTTTTTTCTTCAGTTTCCCAAGTCGCTTCTTCGACTCCATGATTTTACCAAATAACTTTTACCATTGGAATCTCTTTTCTTCGCAATTGTTTAACCTGTCGGTCTACAATATTAACTGGTTCCTCTATGTAACTTAGATTTTCAGAAATCTGTATATCAGGATCTTTCAAAATATATGAAGGATCAGATCGATAACTTCGAAACATGCTGACGTGAAAAATATTATGAATCTGCTCTAACTCTGGAGGTAATGCTAACCTGTACGCTAACAGTCCAACTCTTTCGACAATATCATATGGCCCAATATAATAAGGACTCAACTTACCTTTATAATTCTTCTGTCTATCCCATGTCGCTTTCAATCTGCTTTTAATAATGTCAATCTTGGACAGTTTCTCGAATAATCTCTGACATTTCTAGAATCTCTATATAGAACTTCTATATTTTCTACTATACAATCTCTTATACATTATCATAAATGAAACTGTTTAGTATACGCAAACTTTATCAGCAGAATATACTCATCCCCTGAACCCTGAAATTCAATAACATGAGCACAAAACATTTCTTCCAACGTCTTTATAGTTCTCTCTGACTTACCATCTTTCTAAGGGTGAAAAATATTACTAAAATATAATCATGTCTCCATAGATAGTAAATTGCGGACCTCTAGACATAAAAGATAGAATACCATATAATCGTGCTGCATCTTTCGCGTACTTTTCAGCTAAGTGATATAACGAACAACGCCATCTTATAGGTAATAAATGTACTATCGGTGACCCTGTACCAAAATTTATGGTAATATGTTCTCATTTTGAGACTAGAATAGTTAAAGGCTTCAACAAACCTGTAGGTACACACTGTTCTGCTTTAGCCTGTTGACATATCAAATACCATGAAACAAACTCTACGACTTTCTTCTTCATCTTCGACCACCAATAATACTCTAATAATAATGTTATTTGCATATGTGTAATCACTCTGCTTGACTTGTAACTCAAAGTATCTGTAACAACATTCACCTTCTTAAGATGGTATTCGATGGTGCAGTCATATTCTGTAAGAAACTCCATCCAATGTCTTAGTCTCATATTCAACTCCTTCTTACTCTTCAAATATTTCAAACTCTCGTGATCAACTAGTATGATGCTAAATCTTCGAAGGAAAACAACACTGCTAAATCCAGATTAGAAATAGAATAAGAAGCTTCATATACTCGTGATTGTCCTTGACGCATAAGTAATAAACTTTCCATTTTTTAATAGAAGAAAACCAAATCCATGTTGCAGTGCATTACTGTAAATAACATAATATCATGTACCTGTGGAAATAACCAATATAGACGACATAGTCAATCAATGCTTCAACTCATCAAAACTGTTTTGACATGTTTCCCTCCATATAAGAGGAGAACTCTTCCGTAATAACTTCTTCATCAATTCAACCATAATTGAGAATCATTTTCAGTTGACAAATACTTCAATATTCTGTATATCCATTTCTATTCTTCAACCTGATACCATGTGTCCCAATAATACCATATGATCTAGCTAGACTCACACTTACGTAACCTTGCAATAAGATGTTTATCTCGCAAAACTTGTAATGCTTACTGCAAGTGATTAACATGCTCATCTGTACTTCGTGAAATATAATAGTAAGTCAATAAAAATAATCACTAAGTGATATAGGAATAGTTGAGTCGTTCACCAATGCCATAAATAATTGTAGGTGCAATAGTTAATTTGAAAGGCATAACCAAAACTCATAATAGTCGTACTGAGTTTAAAATGGTGTCTCTACAAGATTCTCTTTAGCTATCTTCAACTGATGGTATCATGATCGAAAACCAGTACTCGAAAACAGTTGCATACCTTGAAATTGATCAAATAAGTGTTCTATTCTCGGTAATAGATATTTGTTCTTCACAGTCACTTGATTCGACTTCCAATAGTGTATATAATGTCGCAGTGTGTCGTCTTTCTTCTTCAAAATAATATTGGTGCTCTCCAAAGTAAAACATTGAGTCATACATATCTCTTGTCTAACAACTCTTGTAACTATTTATTCAACTCTTGAAACTCTAATCAAGAGATTTGATAAGGATGAATATAAATAGATGCAGTACCTGGTAGTAACTCAATAGTGAAGTTTGTCTCTTGCTCAGGTGATAATCCAGAGAGATTTCCACTTCGAATAAATTGAAAAGTCGATGTAGCTAATATAAGACAAGTTGCAATTGGTCGATACCATTAAATATCACTCGATCTCGTCTCGATGATTATATTACCATTTCTTTAACATGACAAGCTGCCTTAGTTCGATGAAGTGACAACCAATCTATACTCATGATAATATCAAATTTGTGTATGAACAAGGGAATCAATATCCGCTGGCAGCTCAACTGAATTAACTCGCACCACGCAGTCTAGATAAACCGTGTATACTGAACAATGCTAGCTCGTAATCAACAACAAATATAGTTCCTGTTTAAAGATAGAATCTCTCTTTACTTCATCGTCACAATACACTTCTTGCATATATTTATCATTAAATTCTCTAGGAAAATCGTCTGAACTTAGTACCAAAGATTGTATAATAGCTTGTGGGACTGTTTCTGCCCAATAGTAAATATTGCTTCAAAGAAAAGACACTGTGTAATCAAAACGCTCATCTGACATACAACTTATCTGATTGAACACATGTTCTATCCTTTTCAACCATATCTTGGCCTTGGTCAGATCAGTAGTCTCATAAAGTCAACAATTCTATTTTTCGGTGCTATTTAATGTTTCTACCTCTTTGACCCATCATTGGTCCATGTATTTACTGGAAATCACCATATGATGCAATATGTATATGAGATGTTTCTATAATTAATTGATGATGCAGTGCGGCTGACCCTTCTCTCCTCAGTGAGATATGTTCATGACAACACAAATGCAAATGAAACTTATAACATAAATGTATCATATGATATACATGAATACTATGTCCCAGTGGGATTCTATCCCCGCTCTGATACCACCCAAACTGTGGCACCTCAACCCCTCTGACGTATACTCTTATAATAAATAAATCTCTTATCATAAAAGCAATCAATACACGTGTCTAATTCATAGAACACACATATTATATAATTCTAAAATTCATCATTTAACAAGTACATATTTCAAAACATTCTACACAGTAGTGGAACCCTGTCACCACTCTATATACTATACATTCATCTACATGCAAAATGATGAGGAGGAGAAGGTTGCCAAAATGCGTCAGCCGCCGAACCAGATAACACATGGAGTTCCTATGACCCATGTCAGTCAAAACTTTACTGTTATCTTATTCCTGAAAATTTTAGTGGTTTATATGAGCCACAACTCAGTATATATAAATTTCCACCTTTAATTTCACATGATACAAACATCAAGCATATTCTTTTATCAATACATATAATCAAAAACAATATATAACATAATTTAAAAACAAACCATTTTATATTCATATGCATATTCCACTCTACTCAGTTTATTATTCTGTAACAGTCAAGTCTGGTATCTGCCCGGGATTCCTCCATGACCCGAAGGTCTCTCTGTAATTGGACTCATAGGTCCCTCTGTATTTGACCCGAAGGTCCCTCTGTATTTGGACTCATAGGTCCCTCTGTATTTGACCCGAATGTCCCTCTGTATTTCAGATCTAGTACAAGGTTGTCACAGATCCTCTTTAATCCAATGATTCACATAATCAGTATCATAAACATATCCTTTGCACCAATAACATATCCATATCATATTCCATCAAATTATCCAATATATCTAAACAAACACGTCCATTTCAACAATCAAATATTCATATCATATTCGACCATCAAAATCAAACAATTCATAATCATATCAATTTCACACCATATAATCCATTAATTCACTCCAATTCAACATGTAACAATCAACCACATAACACATGTAAAACTAAAAGTGTGATTTATACACACCTGATTAAGACAGATAAATTATCTATCTGAACGCCTAACTCCACTCTACAATCTATAATCATCGCTCCTCTTTACACGAAAAGTTCGATCACTCATCCTTGGAATTTATTTGTTGCTCTTCCGAGTATATTAGTATATGATATTCTTATAAGAAAATCCTCATAATATATTTACTAGCATCATATAAGCCAACTTACCCAATGACACCTCAAAAATTGACACGTTGCCTACATGTGTCTTTATGAGAATGAAAGTAATCTAGTATACATATATTTGGATAAATAATAGCTTAGGGGAAATATCGACTATCCCCATTACCACTTGCATTATATCATAACTATTTTTATATTTAGTAGTTATTGAATCCATGTATATATTTTATAATATAAATTCGTATTTATATATACACAATTATGTAAATGTGTGTGCATATGTACTATATAGTGCTAGTATTTATCTACGTACATATACATATACATATACATATACATATACATATACATATACATATATGTTGCATAGGAAATAATAATGATCCTAAATCAATAACAATTAATATATTCTCTATGACACACTTAGTATCTCTATACTAAAAATGACAATATAATATGTAATGACAATATAATATGATAACATGCAAAATAATGCATGTTTCGGGTTAGAGATGTCACAAAACCTAATGTTCATACTATTTATCAGGAAAGGAGGGAGTACATTTTTCTTAAATCTTCATACTATTTATCAGGAAAGGAGGGAGTACATTTTTCTTAAATCTTGTGCTCTAAGAATCATTCACTTGATGCTAGACTAAAAGGAGTAATTATTTATTTAAAAAAATATATTATTGAAGAGTGAACAATGCATCTAAATCCAACCCATTAATAAGTGACCATCAATAAGGGAGTTCCAGAACCGTTACTCTAAGCCAATTAGCCTCAGAAAATGTCTTCCATTGTGTAAAATATTTTTATTCTCTTGGCAAAAAATGAGTGACCATCAATTTTTTACCATCGACCAAAGCGCACGAGAATCACTATTTTATTGATCGGAAACTGTTTGGGAGCACTAAGTGCACCAAAACATTTTAACGACCGCGACTATGCTCGCAAATTGGTCGTGCGCGACAGAATACCATCGACCAAAGCGCACGATAATCACTATTTTATTGATCGGAAACTGTTTGGGAGCACTGAGTGCACCTAAACATTTTAACGACCGCGACTATGCTCGCAAATTGGTCGTGCGCGACAGAATACTATGTTCTGTTGTTCTCGCTATTGCACTTAGTGCTTGCAAATGTTCTTATTATTTACAGTGCTAGAAGATTCACGCTCTATAATTTTTTTCCGCATTGAAGGGCGTATATTACTATTCCCTTTGTCCGCCATTAAATGTTTCATTTTTCCTTTTTCGTCCGCCTAACAATAAGAGTGTCCACAATAAGGTGGAACAGCCACGCCACAACCACAAAAAACTTGTCCGCACAGTCAGCACAACCACAAAAACTTGTCCGCCACAATAACAGCCACACCACAACCACAAATCACATTATTTTATCAATTGTTGGTATATTTTAATTGGACTAGAATAAAATTAATTAGAATGAAATTAATTAGAATGAAATAATTAGAAATAAAAAAACATAATTCATTAACAAAAAATTAAATAATTAAGAAAATAAAAGATAAAAAAAATGCCTGAAATCGCCGCCTCGACGATCGGCGGCGCGCAACAGGCAACCACCTGCCCGTCCTCGCCGCCTTCCGGCGCTCTCTCCACCCCTGCGGCGCCCTCCATCCCTGCAATAGACCGTCGCGGCGGTCTCACTGTGGACACTCTAAATGTCTCATTGCATTTTTACTCTTTTTGGTAAGTGGACTCGACATCCCACTAATTCATTCTACCCACATTTTATTATAAATCAATATGCTCATAAAAGTAGGTCATACCTTTCACTAACTTTTTTCCCCACTTTCTTTCACAAAGTCAAACAATTTCTTATAATTTGTACCGGTCAAAATTGAGACATTTATTAGCGGATAGATGGAGTATAAATTATGAATGGTAAATTACCCTCATAATCAATAGAGAGAAGAAAAAAAAGAAAAGACACCTTTGAAACATGCCATAACATGAAAGAGCAAATAGCATGAACATAAAGAATAACCATCAAAATGTTATTATTATTCAGTGAATTCAACATTCACCTCTTGAAACAGTTCCACAACAAATACACAAAAAGAGAAAGAAACAAAGGAAGTGACATCTCCCTTTGATCAATTCATTGTACGCATGTTTGAATCTGACTATTAACAAACACAAAAACCAATCTCATGATTCGGCATAATTGGGGCTAGAGCAGCACAGCCACTTCTTGCCAGAAGAAGGCTTCGAAATGGCCCGGTCCTTGCTAGCGAACGACGCCTTATCGGTGCTGAGGCGGGGCGAAGCGTCCTGGCTCGCCCGCTTCTCGTTGCGGGCCCTGTCGACGATCATCGAGTACTGCCCCGCGGCCATTGGATTGTTGACGTCCCATGACCCAAACTTTGGCAATGACTTCTTCTTCTCTCTGTCTGTCATGTTTGATCGGGGACGAGGATCAATCGAAGGCGAAAACGAACGATTCAAAGAGTTTTTTTTTCAGATTTTTTTCATGTTAAACTCTTTGTGTCGTCTCGCCTTCTTTGTGTTTGGTATTGTTCTCTCCTGCGATCTGAATGGCAGGTCCATTCCTATTTCCTTTTGTCTTTTGAAAATAGCATGCATGCTTCTAAATATAGTGTGTGTAAGTTATGGCCACAATTTTAGCAGTGTATTGACCGCAAAGAGAGCAAAAGTTAACGTTCGTCTCTGATTATATATTCACAACCACAATTAAAATAATTAACAGTGTACCATCAATGAGAACCGGAACAGATTCACCCTTAGTATGTCACGTGATAGACTTTCTTGCATATGTATCGCAGATTGTTTGATTATTTCTGATTTCGTATCGCAGATTGCTTGGAACCATATGCTGAGTTGCTAATCTATGTATCGCAGATTGCTTGTCTAGGTTGTCATTTTAAATATGGTGTCACCATAGTGCTCTGATTTCGTATCGCAGATTGCTTGGAACCATATCCTAAGTTGTTTGCCTATGCATCACAGATTGTTTGTCTATGTATCGCAAATTACTCACCAAAGTTGTCATTTTAACTATAAAGTTAACATAGTGTTCCCCTATAATAATATTAAAACTTGGAACTTGGAATTGTAAAAATACTAACCAAAAAATCAAATAAACAAAAATTAAAGCAAAGCGCGAACGGAAATATCTTGGCGAATTAAATTGGACCTACAATCTTTATTAGATTTCAGGGCAACATGATGTTAATGGATGGTGCAGATTGCTCGGAACCATATGCTGAGTTGCTAATCTATGTATCGCAGATTGTTTGCCGAGGTTGTCATTTTAAATATGGTGTCACCATAGTACTCTGATTTCGTATCGCAGATTGCTTGGAACCATATCCTGAGTTGTTTGTCTATGTATCACAGATTGTTTGTCAATGTATCGCAAATTGCTCACCAAAGTTGTCATTTTAACTATAAAGTTAACATAGTGTTCCCCTATAATAATATTAAAACTTGGAACTTGGAATTGTAAAAATACTAACCAAAAAAATCAAATAAACAAAAATTAAAGCAAAACGTGAACGGAAATATCTTGGCAAATTAAATTGGACCTACAATCTTTATTAGATTTCAGGGTAACATGATGTTAATGGATGGTGCAAATTGCTTGGAACCATATGCTGAGTTGCTAATCTATGTATCGCAGATTGCTTGCCTAGGTTGTCATTTTAAATATGGTGTCACCATAGTGCTCTGATTTCGTATCGCAGATTGTTTGGAACCATATCCTGAGTTGTTTGCATATGCATCACAGATTGTTTGTCTATGTATCGCAAATTGCTCATCAAAGTTGTCATTTTAACTATAAAGTTAACATAGTGTTCCCCTATAATAATATTAAAACTTTGAACTTGGAATTGTAAAAATACTAACCAAAAAAATCAAATAAACAAAAATTAAAGCAAAACGCGAACGGAAATATCTTGGCAAATTAAATTGGACCTACAATCTTTATTAGATTTCAAGGCAACATGATGTTAATGGATGGTTGTCACTTATTACTTGGAAGACAATGAGAGTGTCATCGCAAGATGACACGATAGTCTAGGGGTGGCACGGTACGGTATACCGCACTCAAAATGTCATACCGTATACCGTATCGCAAATTGCTGTATGAGAAAATAGCATGCCTATACCTTACCGAATTTTTCGGTATACCTCATTGCGGTATACCGCAAAATTCGGTATGATTATTTTCGATACCGTTACCATACCGTCTATGCGGTATACCATACCGTATTGCGGTATACCGTACTTTTACATTATACCGAAATAAGGTATGACATATCGAGTACGGTATACCAAAATAAGGTATGACATACCGTAATATTTGTGTTTCGTACCAAAAAAATTCTATTATAGCCAAATATTTAAAATAAAATTTCACTTATTTAAATAATTTCCAAAAGATTAAAACTACACCATAATCAAATCTATAAAGTGGACTTGATTTGCATTTTTGTATATGTATGTTTGAGGTTGGGGGTGGTTGAATTAAAATATGAAAGTATGGTTAGAGATTTTAACATATTAACTATTTTTTATATAAATTTTAAATACAACATATATATCAAAATTTTGGAAAATATTGTAAATGCGGTATATTGCGGTATACCGCGGTATAGGAAAATCTATACATTTACCGTACCGATAGATATCGGTACGGTATCATACCGTACCGCTACTTGCGGTATATCACAAATTCGGTATTTTCGATATTTTTTCGGTACGATAAGTGCGGTATTTCGGTATTACGGTATATTTTGCCAGCCCTACGATAGTCTACCTTTATTTTAGGCAAAACATATCCTTAAGTCTTTGTAATTTGATTGTTTATTTCAATAGATGTTTATACAACTTTTTACTTTTATATTCGATATATTTCAATTCTTATTTGACGAAACCGTAACTTTTCCGTTATAAAATAACACATCATGTGTTAATTATTTAAATATATTCCACCTAATATCCTAGTTGGAAAATATGAACATAATATAAATATAAAAAAATAATAAATAAATAAAAACAAAAAAAAAAAAATTTAAAGAATTTCAAATCGTTAAAAGAAATTTATTGTTTGATTAATTTATATTTAGTTCTAATAATCTATTGAAAATTATATAAGAATCCATTAAAATAAACAATCAAAACTTATGTTTTGTCCTTATTTTATAAATAAATTGTAAAGATCTGTCACATGCCATAATGCAGACGATTGATTCAGGATAATAATTGGGCCTTAGTCTTGATAAAAGATGTAATTATATTGATCCAAACTCCATGCATTTATAAATAATAAATATGGAACACATATTGTTAAAATTTGAAAAACCAATGCCTTTACAAAAAGTCTCGACACAATAATAAATGTTGGAAAGAAATCACAGCATTAATGTGATTTATTCTAATTGATCATTCTCTGTAAATAGAATAGGATCTCCTTGATTATCTTTCCATATGTAAATTAGGTTTTAGCCTATAAGAGGATGTAAAGTCTGTAATTACAATTAAGAAATAAGAATACAATTTCTACCCTAATATTTCATTTCTTCATGGCCTCAGAGCAGGAGAGATTCTGGCTCAGAAACCTTTCATCATAGCCTAACCAATTCTCGACCAAGAAACCAAAATCAAACACAGTACCAATCCTTACCCTATACACAAATATGTCAGACTCAGAAGAGGAGAAACCAACAACCGAATCCAGATTGAGAACGACCAGGAATGTTACCGTGGCGTTCAAATTGAACGGGAAGAACTACCCGTTGTGGTCACGACTAATGAAAGTCGCGATAGGGAGTCGACGGGGATACTCCCACATCACCGACGAACCACCCGAACCGGATAGCAAGGGATACCGCGAGTGGGAGGAAACTGATCTCGTGGTTTTCTCATGGATCGTCGACAATATCGAAACCGATATTCTCGCGGATTTTGCCCATCATCAGACATCTAAGGCATTGTGGGACAATTTACAGGTCACCTACGAGAGCAAGGCTGACCCGTACCTGATATACGACCTGGAAGACAAGGTAATCTCAATTAGACAGGGAGATATGGATCTCGAAACTTATTACCGTCGAATCCACGGTTTGTGGGTCAGTGTCGACAGAACCCAGAAATCACCAATAACATGCTGTGATAAAGGAGTTAGGGAATTCCGACAGTTCTCAAGTGAAAAGAGGCTAATCAAATTTCTCACCGGACTAAATGTTGAGTTCGATGGGATTCGGCGTGACATACTCAAGCTGGAGCCGTACCCCTCAGTCGAAGAGGCCTACGGGATTGTGAAGAGGGAGGCGGCTCGACGGAGGATCATGCCACCGGCGTCCCCTTCAATCGCCGGAGACCCCTCTAGCGCGGGAAGCGCCGATGCATCATCGGGGGAGATCGGTTACGGATTTGGAGCGCAAAGAGACCGACCGAACAACCGGAACGGACCGCGACCGCCACCTGCCGGGGGAACCAGCCACCAGACCGGAGCAAAACAGGACCGAGACAAGAGCAAACTTTGGTGCTCCCACTGTGGGAAAAACAAACACACAAGGGAGAGCTGCTTTCTACGGGTGGGATACCCGGAATGGTGGGACGAGAGGCAGAGAGCGCGGGCTCAGGCGAGATTCGCCGCTGCTAACATCGCAGAAACAGAGCAAAGGCAAAACGCCTAAATCGCTCAACGAGGAGGATCGATCAGCGACGGGGTCAATAACACCCGTCTTCCCGACGCCAATGCTGGAGGTAGCGGCAGTCACACCGGCGGCGGCGGAGGCGGTGGAATCCGAGTTGGTAATTTTGTGGAAAGAACCGGAGCAGGCGACGCAAATTGGGGAGGAGGCGTGAATAATGGAGGTAAAGGGTTTGGTTACCCACCAAACCCTAACACTTTCTTTTTTTGCAATTGAGCCCTCCATGTTTGCCTAAATTAGATCAGACACCTCATTTTTGAAATAACCCCCCTGATTTGTTAAAATTTGCTATTAGACCCCCGAAAATTGCTAGTAGACCCCCGAAAATTGCTAATACCAAATCAGCCCCAGAAAATGATATGGTTAGGATCGAGAATCGTTTTGCACCTCTGATAAATATTTCCGCTGCATTTAATGTGCAAAATGGTGATAGAATAAATAGAAAGGGATGGATTTTTGATTGCGGAGCCACAGATACTATGACTCCGGAAAGAGCTGATTTTATTGAATTTGGGGAAATCACTAAAACTTTTATTCGGACTGCAAATGGGGAATTAATTACAGTGGCAGGGACTGGAACTATTGAGATCTCACCGAATCTTCGATTGTCAAACTGCTTATTTGTTCCAAGTTTATCCCAGAGATTGATGTCTGTAAGTCATGTGACAAGAGAATTGAACTGTACACTCCTAATGCATCCGAGTTTTTGCATTTTGCAGGATATTCGGACGAGGAAGATCGTTGGGCGTGGCACTGAGAACCAAGGACTCTACTATGTGGATGGGGTAGCTCAACATGGTAGTGCAATGTTGGCTCACGGATCCATGGTAGGACATCCCTCCCCTGGTTATTTTAAACTTTTGTTTCCTGATTTTGCACTTCCTAAGAACTTTTCCTGTGAGACATGTGTTTTGGCCAAGAGCCACAGAAGTTCTTTCAAACCCTCGGATACTCGTATGAAATTTATGTTTGATTTAGTGCATGCTGATGTTTGGGGTCATGCACCTGTTATTGGGGGAAATGGTTACAAATATTTTGTTACCTTTATTGATGATTGCACTAGGATGACGTGGATTTATTTTTTAAAACACAAATCTGAGGTGACCGATAAATTTATCATCTTCTTTCATATGATTCAAACTCAATTCCAAACCACCATAAAAAATTTTCGTTCCGATAATGGGCGGGAATTCGTTAACACCACTATGTCTGAATTTTTTAGAAAGAAAGGTCTTGTTCACCAAACATCCTGTGCCTATACACCACAACAAAACAGGGTAGCAGAGAGAAAAAATCGTACTATCCTAGAGGTTACCCGTGCCCTCATGATTGAATCGAAAGTCCCAACCTTTCTTTGGCCTGAAGCTATAGCAACCTCCGTCTACCTTATCAACAGATTGCCAACAAAAATCCTACACAAAAGAACTCCCCTCGATATTCTCTCCACCCAAGCCAAAATACCTGAATCCCTTAGTATGACACCCAAAGTTTTCGGATGTACAGTTTATGTCCACATTCCTAAACACGAGAGAACCAAATTCTCCCCTTGTGCGACCAAATGCGTCTTTGTTGGGTATGGGATAAACCAGAAAGGGTACAGATGCTTTGACCCCTCCACTAAGAAAATTGTCACTACCATAAACTGCGATTTCCTGGAAACCGAATTTTTCTACCCGCACCACCTTAGCAGTCAGGGGGAGCAAAATCCTGAAATTAATCACGGGGACTGTCTAAGTTGGTTTGTGCTACCTCCAAGTCCTTCGATTGAGGATCAAACAGAGGCAGTCGTCACTACCGCCGAGCATGCCTCGCCACAAGAGTCCCCTCAGCCATCGCTTCCCGATCCTCCTCCAAGAATATCCGAGGTAAATCCCGAACCTGAGACTGAGGAGATTACTACAATTGTCACTAACAATACAGAAGATGTGGATAACACTGTGGATAGTGATACTGGGAGATACATTCTTCCACCTAGGAGCACTCGAGGCGTTCCCCCAAAGAGGTACTCCCCCGAGAAGATTGGTGCAAAGAGCAGATATGGAGTAGCAAACTTCGTACAGGGAAATCTGTCTAAGATGGCTCGAGCTTTCGCGGCAGCACTCTATGAGGAAGAGGAAATCCCACAGACCGCAGAAGAAGCAATGAAGCATAAACACTGGAAGGAAGCCATGTTCACCGAAATGAGAGCATTGATGAAGAGTAACACTTGGGTGAAAGGAGAACTACCAAAAGGAGTCAAAGCAGTTGGATGTAGATGGGTGTTTACAATCAAACGAAGACCAGATGGGTCAATTGAAAGGTACAAAGCACGACTTGTAGCAAAAGGATACACTCAGACATATGGAGTTGATTATGCAGAGACCTTCTCACCAGTAGCTAAGATCAATACAGTGAGAGTCATCTTCTCCATTGCGGCAAATAAGGACTGGCCCCTCCACCAGTTTGATGTTACAAACGCGTTCCTGCATGGCGAACTGCCAAAGCCAGTGTTCATGCTTCCTCCCCCTGGATTTACAGAAGAGTTCCAGCCCGGGGAAGTATGTCAACTTAAGAAGATATTGTACGGATTGAAGCAGTCTCCGAGGGCTTGGTTTGGTAGGTTCACTGAGGTGATGAAAAAGTATGACTATGAGCAGAGCAACTCAGACCACACATTGTTCATCAAGAAGAAAGAGGGGAAGATCACGTGTCTTATCATCTATGTTGACGACATGATCATCACAGGAGATGATGAAGAAGAAATCAGGGAACTAAGGAAGAATTTGTTCAAAGAATTTGAGATGAAGGACCTCGGCCTCCTGAAATACTTTCTGGGAATTGAAGTTTTGAGATCAGAACGGGGGATCTTCATCAATCAAAGGAAGTACATCCTTGATCTTCTAGCTGAAGTTGGAATGATAGATTGCAAGCCAGCCGACACTCCAATGATACAGAATCATGGACTACAAATACTCGAAGGAGCGAGACTCACAGACAGGGGGAGATATCAAAGACTAGTAGGGAAGCTTATCTATCTATCCCATACAAGACCAGATATATCATATGCAGTGGGGGTAGTAAGTCAGTTTATGCATTCCCCACAGGAAGAACATTGGGAAGCTGCACTACGGATTGTCCGATACTTGAAGGGCACCGCTGAACATGGAATATTGTTTGAGAAACATGGACATTTGGATATCAGTGGCTTTACTGATGCAGATTGGGCAGGGAACCCGAATGACAGAAAATCCACTGCCGGGTACTTTACTTTTGTTGGGGGAAACCTTGTCACTTGGAGAAGCAAGAAACAGAAAGTGGTGGCACTTTCAAGTGCTGAAGCAGAGTTCCGAGGAATTAGGAGTGGTCTCACCGAGATACTTTGGCTGAAGAGACTCATGACAGAACTTGATCTTGACGTATCCAAGCCGTGCAAGCTGTTCTGTGATAATAAGGCGGCTATTAGCATATCCGAGAATCCAGTTCAACATGACCGAACCAAACATGTGGAGGTAGATAGGCATTTCATCAAGGAGAAAATTGAAGGAAAAATTGTTGAGTTACCATTTGTTAAGTCAGAAGACCAGTTGGCGGATATTCTGACTAAGGCAGTGAACTCCAAGTCATTCAGAGAAGTATTGGACAAGTTAAGTATTGGGAATCCCACTATTTAACTTGAGGGGGAGTGTTGGAAAGAAATCACAGCATTAATGTGATTTATTCTAATTGATCATTCTCTGTAAATAGAATAGGATCTCCTTGATTATCTTTCCATATGTAAATTAGGTTTTAGCCTATAAGAGGATGTAAAGTCTGTAATTACAATTAAGAAATAAGAATACAATTTCTACGCTAATATTTCGTTTCTTCAATAAATAATGCAACCCAAGTACATTACTACCACAACAACATTAATACAACAATTTTGTTAGATGTGAGGGCACATATGAAGCCCACAATTTATTTATTGATGCATAGAAAATACTACTAGATAACTAATTGACATTTCCAGTCCATGTGAGTGATTGTAGATGCTCAACAAGTTTATCATCATCACCAAGTTGGAATGCTTTAGCAAGAATATGAGGAGGAACGGGCGGTTCAGATCCGAAGATGGATTTAGCAATAGTCATGACTCCTGGATTTTGGCTGTTGAAAGCAGCAATCGCAACTGCTTTGGTCTTCCCAACATTGTACTGGAAATGAATCATGCCCCGAGGGAACACGAAGATGTCTCCGGCGTTCAAGATCTTGGCGAAGAACGGGTTCTTATCGTTGGGATCAGCCGGGTTTGAGTTGATGAGGCCAGCGTAAAGAGTGCCTTCCAACACAAGGAATATCTCGGATCCACGCGGATGTTGGTGGGGCGGATTGAGGCCTTCAAGGTCATAGTCAAGACGCGCAATGGCGACTCCCTGTGTGTTGAGACCCGATAGAATCTCATCGTAAACCAACGTTATTTTCGACCCGAGTGGATTTGTGACTTGTCGCGACTCATTCAGCCCTCCCGCGTAGTAGAAGTGTCTGCTGTCACGCTTTTCGGGTCCTTGCATATCTTTCCATTCACGAATACTGCATGCACCACCACATATATTTACCTATTATTAAAATGCAAACTCCAAATTATGATCTGGACCGTTAGAAAATATCAACATATGACTAAATAGCATCAATAGAAAATGTCAACGTACTGTAAATAGAACGTCAAGCGTTGTTGTATTGACATATTTTGTTGCTGTTATTTAGCCATCTGTTCACAATTTTTTAACTGTCCAAATTATAGTTTGGATTTTGTACATTATTTAGAGCATGAATTTAATTACATCCCTATATATAAATTACTCAAATAAACACAAGATTCCATTGATTACCTGCAGCTTCAGTATCATTTACTGCAATGCAGAAATCTTGCAATGGAGCAGGGTCGTATGCTTCCACAAATAGTGGAGTGATGGGATACGGACTAAACAACTAAACAATAATTGCGAGCCCAATAGCAGTGACGGCCCATCAGCCCAAAACCCAAGAAAGAGTATCAGTTCGGCACAACCAAAGAGTTCGGTCACAGCCTATAGCTCGGTAGTATCAGTTCGGCACAACCAAAGAGTTCGGTCACAGCCTATAGCTCGGTAAAAGCCGACCAATCGAGCTCAACTCTCAGATCGGCAAAAGCTGGTCGGCAAAGTTCAGCAGTTCGGTCTCAGTATTCGACCGAACAAGGAGATAGTGGACCCATGCAGGATCTCCACGACCTCCATTACACCCACGATCTATTTAGTGGTATTAAGCAGTTATCAACCTGCAAACCACGATCTTAGTTCGAATGTATAAATAGAACTTAGATCAGATAGACGAGGGTTAAGCTCTCTAGATCCTGAATCTTATAGCAAATCAGTATTGTAATCTGTAAGCGAGACCAAGCAATACAAATTTGCCCTCTTCTTCCCGTGGACGTAGATTTACCTCAGTAAATCGAACCACGTAATTTCCCGTGTTGTGATCATTTATTACTTGCATTTATTCCCATCAAAAATTCGCCACATCATCACTGGCGCCGTCTGTGGGAAACAGAGAACCAAAACTGTGATAAAAGCGAGTTTTTGATCCTTTTCTACCAAAAAAAAAAAAATGCGTACCAGATCACATAATACCCATACTTCCGTCCGTGATGAAGGTGAGGAAGCTAGTCCAGTCCATAGGTCTGGAAAACAGCCTCGGGAGAAATCTGCCTCCAGTTCTCACGGTGAAGGAACAAACCACTCAAAAAGTCATCGCACCGAGCCTCCCCAGCAGCTCGCTTTGAATGAGGCTGTCAAGTTGTTCTTGGCTGAGAAGCAGGATGAGTTCCTAACATTCCTGCAAAAGAGCTAGAAGCCGGAGAAGAAAACAGCGGATTCTCCCTCCCCCTCCAGACATGAAAGTCACTACCGCAGTAGTGTCGCACCTTCCAGGAGAAAGAATCCTCACCACCGACATGTTCCTTCTCCTCCTTGTTACCGAAATCACAGGAGAACTCCATCTCCACCATACCGGAGAGATGTCGGATTCGCTATGTATGGAGCGCTGAAGACTCCATTCTCGGATGATATCACCAGAACTCCATTGCCACAGAATTACCGAACTCCGTCAATGACTTATGACGGGTTAGTGGATCCTCATGATTTCCTGGGACGCTATCAGTATAATATGGCGAACCAAGGTCTCAATGAGGTCCACATGTGTAAGCTGTTTCCCGAGCTGCTTATCGGGAACGCAAGAAGGTGGTTTGACAGCCTCCCTCAAGGGAGCATTAGATCTTACAGAGATCTAATGGATGCTTTTCACAGGAGATTCTTCCAGAAAGCGGAAGCCCGAATCACTTCGGCTCATCTGCTTTCTATACGTCAAGGTCGCGATGAAAAAATTAGCGACTTCATGACGAGATTCCACAAGGAATGCCTACAAGTAGATGATCTCAATGATCTACTTGTCATTTCGGCATTCCAAAATGGAATTCTGCCCGGAGCTCTCTACAGAAAGCTCGTTGAGTGCAGTCCGCAAACAGCTCAAGAGATGTGGGACATTGCGGACCAGTTTTCTCGTGCCGATGAGGCGGACCGTCGAAAACGGTCTTTAGACAGCTCATCCAGAGGAGACAAAAAGAAGCCCGATCATAGCGATCAGGGGCTTCCTCGCCGAACTCCTTTTGAAAGAATTCAAAGGGCACCGGTACAAGGCAGATTGGGACCACGTCTCGATCTTGAGAAACCGCCCGCTCAGTTCGTACCATTGAACAAGTCGAGAGCGGAAATTTTCGAACTGCATTCTGATATGTTCGAAAAACTAAAGCGGATGACGAAATCAGCCACGCGCCGAAGTCAGGATACGTACTGCTCCTACCATCAAGACCACGGTCACGATACCGAGGAGTGCCGAAATTTGGCAGCAGGTATTGATGTTCTTGTGAAAGCAGGGACGTTAAAAAAATACCAAAGCAAGCTGCCGAAGAAGAATAAGAAACAGAGAGGTGCGAACTGCGCTCCTCAGGATCCTAAAAGGCAACAGGATCCCGAAGACGATGACGAGCCGCAATATGACGGAGTAATCCAGACTATTGACGCTCTCCCAGCCGGGAAGACTAAGTCGTCTCTAAAAGCAGAACGCAGAGGCGTCAATCGAGAGGAGCCTATGCATAAAAGGCTGAAGAAGGAGGAAGTAATCACGTTTTCAGATGCAGATCCCGTCCCGGCCATTTCTCCTCATCAAGACGCGATTGTCATTCAGGCCGGAGTGGCAAACAAACTGATCCACAGAGTGTTTGTGGATACAGGAGCGTCGGTTAGCATTCTTTTTAAAGAATGTTTTGATAAACTGGAAGTGGATCCAGCTCGGCTCAGTCCGGCCCCACTTCCTCTGAAAAGTTTCGCCTAGGAAGACACCCGCCCTGAAGGTACTATCAGCCTTCCGATTACGGTGGGAAGAGCGCCTACTAGCTCCAGTACGATGATCGAGTTTTTTGTGGTAAAAGCTCGGTCCCCGTATAACATCATCCTGGGAAGAGACTGGCTCAACACAGTTCGGGCCATTTGCTCTACTTATCACCTCACAATCAAGATCCCCACTAAAGGAGGGATTGCAGTCATCCGAGGTGATCAAAACAGAGCAAAAGAATGTTTGCAGATTGCGCTTAAAAGTGCCGAGCAATCAGATCGGCACCATCAAGCATAGCAATCACAGCAGCCGGAGTCAGAGGCAGGAGAAATGACCGAAGTCACACCGGAGCCGAACTCGATGACAGTTCAGTTATACGAAGATGATCCATCCAGAACGGTCAAGATCGGTTTCGCGGGAACACCTCTGCTCCGGGAAAAGACCATCCAGCTCCTCAGAGTACAAAGATGTCTTTGCGTGGTCTCCGTTGGACATGACCGGAGTGTCTTCCGAGGTAATTACACATCGGTTAAATATTGATCCCTCAGTCCGGCCTATAAAACAGAAGCAAAGACTCTTTGCGGCAGAAAGAAATCAAGTCATGCATGACGAAGTCCGCCAATTACTGAAAGCGGATGTATTATTCGAAGTAAAATATCCTTCTTGGGTGGCCAATCCTGTGATGATCAAGAAAAAAGAAGGATGGCGGATGTGCATAGATTTTACCGATCTAAATAAGCACTGTCCTAAAGATTGCTACCCCCTTCCGAACATAGATAAAAAAGTAGAAGCTTTGATAGGCTTCGAAATTTTCTGTTTTCTTGATTTGTATAAAGGATACCACCAAGTTTTAATGGATGAGAATGATGCTTCAAAAACGGCTTTCATTACTGACTTCGGCATTTTTGCTTATAAAAAGATGCCATTCGGTTTAAAGAATGCCGGAGCCACATATCAAAGGATGGTAGACAAGCTATTTCGGCACCTGATCGGAAAAGAGGTTGAAGTCTATGTTGACGACATAGTTGTTAAAAGTAGAAGCACTTCGGATTACGAAGACAATCTCAAATCAACTCTCGACGTGCTCAAAAAAGCCAACCTCAAACTCAATCCCCAAAAATGTACCTTTTTGGTAGATTCGGGAAAGTTTCTGGGTTGTTGGGTTTCAAAGGACGGACTCAAGGCAAATCCCCTAAAGGTTCAAGTTGTTCAGAACATGGCAATGCCGAAGTCCATACATGATGTGCAAAGGCTAACTGGATGTCTAGCCGCACTGAATAGATTCCTTTCCCAAGCACCTGAAAAGCAACTGCCGTTCTTCAATGTTTTGAAGAAGGCACCAAAGTTTGAGTGGGGAGCCGAACAGAAAAAGGCTTTTGACGAACTCAAAAGTTATTTAGCCGAACTCCCTATTCTCTCTGCTCCAACAGATGCCGAAGTGATATTCTTATATTTAGCGGCATCAGATCAAACCATTAGCGCGGTACTTGTACGAGAAGAAGGCCTAAAGCAGCGTCCTATCTACTTTACAAGCCGAGCATTAAGAGGTCCCAAAACAAGGTATCAACCTCTGGAAAAAATTGCTCTGGCATTAGTAAATGCAGCAAGGAGACTGCGGCCATATTTCTATGCTCACAAGGTATGCGTCTTAACCGATCTTCCACTTCGGCAAGTTTTGACTAAGCCTGAAGCATCAGGCAGAATTGCCAAGTGGGCCATAGAGTTGGGAGAACATTCAATAGAATATCTACCTCGGAAAGCCATCAAGGGACAAGCCTTGGCAGATTTTCTGGTAGAGGCAAAGTTCGATCAAGCAATCCCTATTATTGCCGAACAGAAAAGCCCTACCAATGATGAACCAACACAGCCCCAGGAACCCGAAGTAGAGCCGCCGGACTGTTGGATTGGATTCGTAGATGGAGCTTCGAATAAGACGGGAAGTGGAGCTGGTATTCTACTTATCGCTCCCGACGGACACGAGGTAACTTATTCACTTCGGTTCTTATTCCCAACCACTAATAACGAAGCCGAATACGAAGCCCTTCTTGCCGGACTTCGGTTAGCGCAAAGTCTATTTATCAAATCTCTCAAAATCCATTGTGATTCACAAGTCATAGTGAATCACATGTTGGGTACAAGTGAAGCCCGAGATGAAAGGATGAAAAAATACTTGGACAAAGCGCAAAGCATTAGCCGAAGTTTCTCTTATTTTCGGATAATCCGCATTCCCAGAGCGGAAAATGGCCGAGCAGATACTTTAAGCAAGTTAGCCTCATATCCGAGCTCAAAAGTGGAGGAATTACCGCACAGAAGCATTGATGATGCTGAGGTACTTTCAGTAACCAGCTCGCCGAACTGGATGACGCCAATATCAAAGTATCTAGATCAAGGACAACTGCCCGAGGATAAGAGAGAAGCTCGGAAAATCACATGCCGAGCACTTCGGTATGAACTTCATGAAGGAGTCCTATATAGAAAGTCCTACCTTCAACCGTTATTGCGATGTGTAGGACCAGAAGAGACGGACTACATCCTTAGAGAAGTTCATGAAGGATCGTGCGGCAGCCACATCGGAGCTAGAGCTTTAGCTAAAAAAGTTCTGAGATGGGGATATTATTGGCCAACTTTGGTACAAGAAGCAGTACAGCTCGTTAAGAAATGTACGAAGTGCCAAATCCATGCAAATATCCCAAGGATGCCGCAGACCGATCTATGTGCTATGCAAAGCCCTTGGCCTTTTATGCAATGGGGCATAGACATAGTAGGACCACTACCACAAGCTCCTCGGCAAATGAAATTCTTGATCGTTGCCGTGGACTACTTCACAAAGTGGGTGGAGGCTGAACCATTAGCTACGATAACGAGCTCGAAGGCATTGGATTTTGTTTGGAAGAACATAGTTTGCCGATTGGGCATACCCCATATCCTCATTTCGGATAATGGGACTCAGTTCACCGACAAGACATTCAAGAATTGGTGCCAAGAGTTGAATATTCAACAGCGGTTCACTTCGGTCTCTCACCCACAAGCAAACGGACAAACGGAAGTAACAAACCGTATTTTGGTGAAAGGATTAAAAGCTCGGTTAGAACAAGCCAAAGGACAATGGGTAGAAAATCTTCCTCAAGTCCTATGGTCTTACCGAACTACACCAAAAACCTCCAACGGTGAAACTCCGTACAGTCTAGTGTACGGCACTGAAGCCGTAATTCCGGTTGAGATCGGCATACCCAGCCCCCGAACACTCAATTTCTCAACAGAACTGAATGATGACGGACTGAGAGCCGAACTAGATCTTGCCGAAGAAAGAAGAGAACTGGCCTGCATAAAAGCAGCCAAGTACAAGGAGCAAGTAACCCGATATTATAACCAAAGGGTGAAAAAGCTGCAGTTTCAAGTGGGAGATCTCGTATTGAGAAACAATGAAGTAAGCCGAGCAGAAAAGCTGGGCAAACTTGAACCCACATGGGAAGGTCCGTATCGGGTGTCAGAAGTCCTGGGAAAAGGGTCTTATAAATTGACTCACATGTCAGGAGAACAAGTACCCCGAACATGGCATATTTCCAACCTCAAGAAGTTCCATTTGTAAGAGACAAGGTCCGGTCAGTCTTGTATCTAGTTCGGTCCTAGGGATATGTGCTTTCATGTTTCTATTTGTCCTTTATGCTGGTCGTTTTATAAAAGTTTAAAATCTTTTTCGTCTTTTTTATTTGTCTTTATGCGCGTTTAGTCTCTATGTGCGTTTTGTCTCTTATAAATATTACTGAGGTATATTGATCTTTAAAGGCTGATCCCCTTTTTAGATCATGTATTAAAGACAATTGTGAGTCCAAGCTTCTAAGGAAGATACAAGACCACAATTCAGCTTAAGAAACAAGCAGTTCGTCTGAAACGGACTGCAATAAGCCGAAAACCACTTCGGTCAACCAGGGAAAGTCCAATCCAAGCGATAAAACTCGCCAAATTAGGACACAAAAGGAAAGTCCAATCCAAGCGATAAAACTCGCCAAATTAGGACACAAAAGGAAAGTCCAATCCAAGCGATAAAACTCGCCAAATTAGGACACAAAGGGAAAGTCCAATCCAAGCGATAAAACTCGCCAAATAAGGACACAAACTAAGTCCGGTCAAAGAAGAGTTTTCTTCATAAGACCGAAGACGAGTCCGGTCAAAGAAGAGTTTTCTTCATAAGACTGAGGACGAGTCCGGCCAAAGAAGAGTTTTCATCATAAGACCGCGGACGAGTACAATAAATGAAATAAAAAATCGCTGAACTGTAAATACGCAGTGATAGAAGCGAAATGAAAAAATTTCATTTATTAAGTCTTGTTCGGCATACAATTTCGCTGCCCTACGAGAAGGCGTTACACCATTACAAAGGACTATTCTACTGTCCACGGTTGCTAAAGTTGAGCCACCTATCCAAAAAATCCTCATGATGCTGAGTTCGGGTGTTCCGAACAGTTGAAGAATAAGTAGGTCGACGAGATGCTCTGATCGACCTACCGCCCCTTCCCTGAGTCCGGGAAGTTCTAGCACCTCGGCGGCGAAGAGTCTCTTCACGAAGCATCCGCTGATCTTGCTCACTCATAATCACAACTCCTCTACGAACTTCAGGGCGTTCTCGTCTTGACATTTCCGGTTGCTCCGGAGTCCGTTGCTGACTTGGAGTACGTTCTCGTCTTGACGTTTCCGGTTCATCCTGAGTCCGTTGTTGGTTTGGAGTAGAATCTTGAGCAAGTGGATTAGAGGTTTGAGTTGGAGTGTGAGCATCTGTTGGCGGGAAATGCCTAAGGAATCTCTCGATTGAGGGACGCCGGGAAAGAATGATGTCGTACCGAGAAGCCAAGCGCCGCAATGACTTCACAACTTGTTGGCAAGCCGAGCTCTCCAGCGCATTGTTCTTCCGGAGTACATGAAGCTCCTCCCACAGTTCATCAACTTGATTCTGAACTTCAGATATGGTCATTCCCCCGCGCCCGCAGATGAAATCCTCATATGCAGTCCTCTCAGCGATGACAGTGTTCAGCTCGGCCTCCAGATCTTTCTTTATGGACTTTAAGTCCTTATTGTTGGACTCCAGCTCCACTAACCGAGCCAAGAGTTCGTCATACTTCACCTGGTCATCTATGGCTTTTTTCTCAGCTTCGTTTAAAGCCGAAGAGTATAGCCGCTTCCAGTGAAGTACCTCCAGCTCCTTAGAGTTAAGAATACAAAGCAGCTATGTCAGTTCGGCATTTCAGTTTACCGAGCAGGCAGTAAACCACAACAGGAGTAAAAGAGATTACGAAAAGCTATAAAGAAGACACGAGTGTAGAAAGAAGAATTTTTTTCATTCACAAGAAAATTTTTTACACGAGGGCTTCAAGGCCATTTTACAAGGAGAGAAAGAAACTAAACTAAGAGAAGGGAGACGAAATCATACTCCGCCAGTTTCGTCTCCGGCTCCTCTGTGGGTTTCAGCCTCCTTCTCCTTGTCTACTTCGGCTTCAGCCTCGGCCTCCCTACTCCCTCCAGCCTGCTCGGTGCCCCCATCGCCGATCTGCTGCACCTCCTGCTCGGCATGCCCGTCGCCGGCCTGCTGATCCGTCTGCTCGGTCTCCTTGCCGGCCTCGTTTTCCTGCCCACCCTCTTCGTTAAAGATTGAAGCGGGTGAAACAGGTCCCAAGGAGGCAAAGATGGCCTCCATGTTCTCGTCCCGGTCAGCGCGGCAGTTACGGACTCTTTCAGCAGAGAGCAGGACCGAGGAAGAAGCAAGCTCCTCAAGGAGCGGCAGACTCTGGAGACGAGCTGAAATCTCTCGGTCATACAGCGGCAGGACGACTTCGGGTCCCTGCTCAGCGTTATCGATCATCAATTTCAGCAGATCACCGATAAAGGCCGAAAATTGATTGCTCAAAAAGAGTTTCTCCGCGAAAACACGGAGAGCCTCCCCCTGAGCAACCACGGCGGCAGCCTCCCTCTGTTTAGATTGCTCTCTCTGGATGATGAGCTGGTTTTTGGCACGCTGAGCTTCATCCTGAGCCGAGATCCTAGCGGCCCTTGCCTTCTCAAAGTCTGCCCGAGCCTGTTCGGCCTGGTGACGAGCAGCATTCAACTTCCTCTGCATCTCAGCATAATCGTTGGACGCTTTGGAGAGTTCAACGGCGACGAGCTTGGAGAGCATATTGTTCCTCTGAAAATGGAAAAAGGAAGAAGTCAACAGAGGGGCCACAAAAAATATAGGAAAAAAGCAAGGCCAGAAAATCAAGAAGAGAATTCACCTCTACAAAGTCCGTTGGCCATGCAAAAGGCTCACAGACATGTTCCGAAGGGGCCGCCAAGACAATGTCTTTCTCCGGCGCTCTTGGGGGTTTCTGAATCTTCCCCTTCCCCTTTGCCGAAGTCGACTCCGGCTTTTTTGGATCCGAAGAAGAGGTCTTCTGCCTTTTCGGATTCTTCTCGGCATCAGACGCCGAGCCGGTGGCTTTCTGTCTCTCCGGCTCATTAGATTCGGAGGATTTGCGACCGAGCTTGTTTAGCATGTTCACTGCCAAAAAGCAAGAAAACAAGGTTGGTCTTCGTCGTTAAAGCAGTAAAGCATAAAAAAGAAATCCTCACCCTCAGTCTCTTCGTCCGAAGACGAGATATCGAACACGAAGTCACCCTTGACGAGCTCAGATTCCGAGTACTGTTTCCTAATCATAGGAATCTTATTGAGCTCGCCCTCGAGCTCGTTCAACGGTTCTAACCGAGGATGAGGAATTACGGACTTCGGCCCTCTCCAGGGAAAGCCCGGAGCCGCTGTCCTATTGTAAAAAAAGAAACGATTTTGCCATTTCGGCCATTTGGTTTTACAAAAGGCTCTAAAGGGCTGTAAAGGGATCAAGTAAAACCAGGATCCCTTCCTCTTAAACTGAAAGAAATTAAGGATTGCCCTCAGAGACAGATCATTTCCTAATCTACGCAGTTCGGCAGCAAAGGCCGATAAGTGCCTCCAAGAATTCGGAGTCACTTGACCTAAAGGGAGTTGAAAAAAATCAAGAAGCTCTACAAAGGCAGGGGGAAGAGGGAAACGAAGCCCGCATTCCAAGCAGGCTTCGTAAACGGTGGCGTAACCCTCCGGCGGCGAATCAGCCCTATGAAGGTCGTAGGGAATTACCACTAAACCCCCAGGTAGAAAATATTTTCCGTGTAAGGATATCACAGTATCCTTACTCAAAATGCTCGGAAAATATTCTACCGTCTTCTCCCCGGACTTCTTCCGGCCAGAAGACCCCTTACCCCCCTTCCTACCGCTACTGATTCAGAAACAGATTCAGAAGAAGAAGACATGATTCTTACTCTCTGATGGTCGAAAGTCGGAAGAAGTCCGGGTTTGCGACCGAGCTTGTTTAGCATGTTCACTGCCAAAAAGCAAGAAAACAAGGTTGGTCTTCGTCGTTAAAGCAGTAAAGCATAAAAAAGAAATCCTCACCCTCAGTCTCTTCGTCCGAAGACGAGATATCGAACACGAAGTCACCCTTGACGAGCTCAGATTCCGAGTACTGTTTCCTAATCATAGGAATCTTATTGAGCTCGCCCTCGAGCTCGTTCAACGGTTCTAACCGAGGATGAGGAATTACGGACTTCGGCCCTCTCCAGGGAAAGCCCGGAGCCGCTGTCCTATTGTAAAAAAAAGAAACGATTTTGCCATTTCGGCCATTTGGTTTTACAAAAGGCTCTAAAGGGCTGTAAAGGGATCAAGTAAAACCAGGATCCCTTCCTCTTAAACTGAAAGAAATTAAGGATTGCCCTCAGAGACAGATCATTTCCTAATCTACGCAGTTCGGCAGCAAAGGCCGATAAGTGCCTCCAAGAATTCGGAGTCACTTGACCTAAAGGGAGTTGAAAAAAATCAAGAAGCTCTACAAAGGCAGGGGGAAGAGGGAAACGAAGCCCGCATTCCAAGCAGGCTTCGTAAACGGTGGCGTAACCCTCCGGCGGCGAATCAGCCCTATGAAGGTCGTAGGGAATTACCACTAAACCCCCAGGTAGAAAATATTTTCCGTGTAAGGATATCACAGTATCCTTACTCAAAATGCTCGGAAAATATTCTACCGTCTTCTCCCCGGACTTCTTCCGGCCAGAAGACCCCTTACCCCCCTTCCTACCGCTACCTGATTCAGAAACAGATTCAGAAGAAGAAGACATGATTCTTACTCTCTGATGGTCGAAAGTCGGAAGAAGTCCGGGTTTGCGACCGAGCTTGTTTAGCATGTTCACTGCCAAAAAGCAAGAAAACAAGGTTGGTCTTCGTCGTTAAAGCAGTAAAGCATAAAAAAGAAATCCTCACCCTCAGTCTCTTCGTCCGAAGACGAGATATCGAACACGAAGTCACCCTTGACGAGCTCAGATTCCGAGTACTGTTTCCTAATCATAGGAATCTTATTGAGCTCGCCCTCGAGCTCGTTCAACGGTTCTAACCGAGGATGAGGAATTACGGACTTCGGCCCTCTCCAGGGAAAGCCCGGAGCCGCTGTCCTATTGCAAAAAAAAGAAACGATTTTGCCATTTCGGCCATTTGGTTTTACAAAAGGCTCTAAAGGGCTGTAAAGGGATCAAGTAAAACCAGGATCCCTTCCTCTTAAACTGAAAGAAATTAAGGATTGCCCTCAGAGACAGATCCTTTCCTAATCTACGCAGTTCGGCAGCAAAGGCCGATAAGTGCCTCCAAGAATTCGGAGTCACTTGACCTAAAGGGAGTTGAAAAAAATCAAGAAGCTATACGGACTAAACAACTAAACAATAATTGCGAGCCCAATAGCAGTGACGGCCCATCAGCCCAAAACCCAAGAAAGAGTATCAGTTCGGCACAACCAAAGAGTTCGGTCACAGCCTATAGCTCGGTAAAAGCCGACCAATCGAGCTCAACTCTCAGATCGGCAAAAGCTGGTCGGCAAAGTTCAGCAGTTCGGTCTCAGTATTCGACCGAACAAGGAGATAGTGGACCCATGCAGGATCTCCACGACCTCCATTACACCCACGATCTATTTAGTGGTATTAAGCAGTTATCAACCTGCAAACCACGATCTTAGTTCGAATGTATAAATAGAACTTAGATCAGATAGACGAGGGTTAAGCTCTCTAGATCCTGAATCTTATAGCAAATCAGTATTGTAATCTGTAAGCGAGACCAAGCAATACAAATTTGCCCTCTTCTTCCCGTGGACGTAGATTTACCTCAGTAAATCGAACCACGTAATTTCCCGTGTTGTGATCATTTATTACTTGCATTTATTCCCATCAAAAATTCGCCACATCATCATGGAGCAATAGTAAGGAATGCAAAAAATAACAAAATTTGAACTCCCGATGTATTCATCTTACAACTTAATTTCTTTTGGTAGATGTTGTGAATTAGTACTACTAACATATCTCAACTCTTATATTTATAGTTAAATGTTTAGGCAGAAATTAATGAATTGCGTTTTCCAGTCCAACAAAGACGCCTCAATTATTATTCACGGCTTCTATTGGTGAGTTTATTATTTACACGATTCTGTTCCATAATTGAGGTTATCACTTTGAACATATATATGAACTTAAGCACATTTTAAATTCTCTGTATTGATATGCCATATTCTATAATACGTAGCAAATTTTTGTTTTGTCTCCTACATATTATAGTTAGTAAATTAAGTTTGTTCGTTCACCATCTATATTTAATCTAGTTAATTAAAGTTTGTTTTTCACCATCTATATTTCATCTGGTTAATAAATTAGGTTTGTTTTCACCATCTGTATTTCATATGTCATCATTCTCTAATATCATTAAGTTAGTTAAGTAAATTATAAAATCAATCTAGGGTTTTCTCTGTTGCTTCTTCCAAAGGAGATCTAATTGTATAAATTAAGCTCTACAAAAAAACGCGTGTTTACCTAGCACCGAAATGTTAGGAAAAACCCCAAAGTGCTAGGGAAAATTGAGGTTTCCAAGCACATAGGGTGCTAGTAGCCATTTGCTTCCTCGGAATTATTCTCGAGCACTTTTCCGAGCAAAACTCTAGTTTTCCCGAGCACACGAAACATGCTCAGAAACATGGTCAACTCCTTTATGAGATGTCCGAGCACCAAAAGTGCTCGGAATTTCCAAGCACTATCACCTGCCTGCTCTTCCTAGCACCTGCGTGTGCTCGGAATAATGCGATTCAAGATTCCTAGCACAATATGTGCTCGAAACGTGCTCGGTAAATTCCGAGCACATATTGGTGCTCGGAATTTTGTGCTAGGTAAACACCCTTTTATTTTGGTGGTGAAGTCTTAATTCTTTGAGATTGGTACGAAAAATAAAACTCTAAATTTCTCAATCCAAACATTTCTTGGTTCTCGCCGCCTCTATTCTTCTTTGGAATATGATATGGACATTGTTAGAAAGGAAAGTCAATACTACTCAAATATGAACAAATATTCATAGAAAATATGTGGAGATATTCATAATTATATCCAATGAAAGAACATAGTTACCCATCAAAATGTTGAGAAATCAACAAAAGTAAATATAAGTTTCAAATTCATTACATAAATTGAAAAAGGTTATTTTCATTACCAATAACGATAATGTAGAACTAAATTAGACAAATTCATTACTCGAATCACTTTCTAATGTCGACTAAATTGTGTATTAATTGTAGCACCCCAAAATCACTTTTCGAATATAGCCAATTTAATAATGTAATGATAAATATCAACAATTACAAATGAATTATATAGACATAGTGAGATGTGTTGTAGGATATGCTTAGATGGGTTGTGAAATAGGCTGCTGACGTGACACGAGGAAAATGGAGATGTGTTGATTCTATTGTGAATGGTCTTACGTGTATTATTTTTAGATGCATATTCTCTAGTTTCTGTACACATCGATCCTTCTCTACAAGAGAAGCATCTATGTATTCACAACTCATTAAATACAATATAGTCAAATGTTTTATCCCTACATAGTTTAATATGGTATCACGAGTAGAACAAACCTAAATACTTTCACGATTCTTTTTCGATCCAAAATCACAAACATAGCCCTTTCCAATCCAATTTTTAATCCAAAATGCAGAAAACAGCCTTTTTTTCAAACTCAGAGCGATTTCATCATCGTTCGATATCCCCTCAACCTTACGACTAAACTCTGGCAACAAACGATCCCTCTATCAATCCAAAGCCTACAACCAGTCAGCAAAATCAAGTGAAAGCTCATTCAATGGCCAAGATAATCGAATCAGTTTCGATCAGAATCAAATTGGAGGGAATAACTTCCCTGTTTGGTCCAGGTTGATTAGAATAACAACCACCTTGAGTGGGAGGAGGATCCCCTCAAGCCCAATAATGACCTGAAGTTCAAAGTGACATGCGGCAGACTTCACCCTCTTCCCGTGGCTCATCTAGAACACGGAGCCACGGTTAGTGATGCAATTCGCTCAAAACCAAACTGCCATGGAGATGTGGCGGAGCCTCGGAACAACATTTTGGATGACCACGATCTCAAGGACAGACCCAACAAGCTTTAGTTAGGGAAACGTCTCCATCGAAGCATATAGGAGTGAACTCCAAAATTTGTGGGCGGGGATGGACAACCGTAAACCCAGCCCCTACACAAGCTGTGAGAAAGCAATCAATGCGTACAAGCAGGAGACAGAGACGAAGAGACTTTACCAACTTCTCTCTCTAACTGAATGACAAATATGATGGAATTCAGAGGAGCTTTTGAAGGAGATTCCCGAATCCTCGCCCGAAACTGAATGACAAATACGATGGAATTGCCAACTTCTCTCGGGTGATTAGGCCATCTGTCTTCCAGTTATTTGAAAATTCTATTTCCGCACCTTATTACGAATTCAGTTTTTGAATATGAATCTTGTGTTTTGCCCGAGAGCCATACACTCTTTTAGGGTTGATTTTGTTTTCTCTTTAATACATTCTGAATGTGTGGGACCATCTCCAATCCTTGGGGGAATGGATTTCGGTACTCTGTCAGTTTGTCTCATATATCGATAATTGCACTCGTATGAAATGAGCGTATTTAAAAAAAAATAAATCTGATGCCTTTTCAAACTGAGTTTTATACTATGATCCTCACTCAGCTCCAAACACAAATCACAATACTTAAGCCTGATAATGGAGGGAAGTATATTAAAACTAAAATGAAAGATTTTTGTGTTGAGAAAGGTCTAGTACACCAAACATCCAGTGCATATACTCCTGAGCAGAATGGGGTAGCTGAATGCAAAAACTGAATACTTCTTGGGATTACTTAGGCTCCTCTTTTAGACTCAAAAGTCCAAAATTCCTTCTGGCCAAAGGCAATTGGCACCTCAGTATATCTTGTAAACCGACTACCCATAAAAATATTCGACCTCAAAACCCCCCTTCAAGTTTTATTCACCTAGACCAATGTCCCACCTGCACTTTCCCTCGAACCCCGTATAAAAAGGTGTCTTGTATCATTTTTTATTAGAACTACAAGGAATAAGCTGTGGTGGAACATGAAGTTAATGGATGGTTGTCACTTATTACTTGGAAGACAATGAGAGTGTCATCGCAAGATGACACGATAGTCTACCTTTATTTTAGGCAAAACATATCAGTGTTTGTACTTTGATTGTTTATTTCAATAGATACTTATACAATTTTTTCGTTTTAGTAAGTCCTTATACTTTTATATTCGATGTATTTCAATCCTTATTTGACGAAACCGTTAACTTTTTTGTTATAAAATAACACATCATGTGTTAATTATTTAAATATATTCCACCTAATATCCTAGTTGAAAAATATGAACATAATATAAATATAAAAATAAAAGAAAAATAAAAATAAAAAAACTAAAGAATTCTAAATCGTTAAAAGAAATTTATTGTTTGATTATTTGAAGTTTAAATATTAATTTATATTTAGTTCTAATAATCTATTGAAAATTATATAAGAATCCATTAAAATAAACAATCAAGAACTTATGTTTTGTCCTTATTTTATAAATAAATTGTAAAGATCTGTCACATGCCATAATGCAGACGATTGATTCAGGATAATAATTGGGCCTTAGTTTTGATAAAAGATGTAATTATATTGATCTAAACTCCATGCATTTATAAATAATAAATATGGAACATATATTGTTAAAATTTGAAAAACCAATGCCTTTACAAAAACTCTCGACACAATAATAAATAATGCAACACAAGTACATTACTACCACAACAACATTAATACAACAATTTTGTTAGATGTGAGGGCACATATGAAGCCCACAATTTATTTATTGATGCATAGAAAATACTACTAGATAACTAATTGACATTTCCAGTCCATGTGAGTGATTGTAGATGCTCAACAAGTTTATCATCATCACCAAGTTGGAATGCTTTAGCAAGAATATGAGGAGGAACGGACGGTTCAGATCCGAAGATGGATTTAGCAATAGTCATGACTCCTGGATTTTGGCTGTTGAAAGCAGCAATCGCAACTGCTTTGGTCTTCCCAACATTGTACTGGAAATGAATCATGCCCCGAGGGAACACGAAGATGTCTCCGGCGTTCAAGATCTTGGCGAAGAACAGGTTCTTATCGTTGGGATCAGCCGGGTTTGAGTTGATGAGGCCCGCGTAAAGAGTGCCTTCCAACACAAGGAATATCTCGGATCCACGCGGATGTTGGTGGGGCGGATTGAGGCCTTCGAGGTCAAAGTCAAGACGCGCAATGGCGACTCCCTGGGTGTTGAGACCTGATAGAATCTCATCGTAAACTAATGTTATTTTAGACCCGAGTGGATTTGTCACTTGTCTCGACTCGTTCAGCCCTCCCGCGTAGTAGAAGTCGTCTGCTGTCACTCTTTTCGGGTCCTTGCATATCTTTCCATTCACAAATACTGCATGCACCACCACAACATACACACATATATGTAAATTCTCGTTGTTAATTTACTAGTATTACTCAAACAAATACCCTACCTATTTATTGTATAAACACTAAATTATAATCTGGACCATTAGAAAATGTTAAAAGATTACAAAATTAATAGCAACAAAAAATGTCAACACACTATCAATTGTTGATACCTGCAGCTTCAGTGTCATTGACTGCAATGCAGAAATCTTGCAATGGAGCAGGGTCGTATGCTTCCACAAATAGTGAAGCAATAGTAAGAAATGCGAAAAATAACAAAAACTTAATTCCCGATGTATTCATCTTAGTATAACTTTCTAATTTCTTTTGGTAGATGTTGTGAATTAGTACTACTAACATATCTCAACTCCTATATTTATAGTTAAATGTTTAGAAAGAAATTAATGAATAGTGTTTTCCAGTCCAACAAAGACGCCTCAATTATTATTCGCGGCTTCTATTGGTGAGTTTCGTATTTGCACGATTCTGTTCCATAATTGAAGTTATCACTTTGAACATATATATGAAATCAAGCACATTTTAAATTCCCTCTATTGATATGCCATATTCTATAATACGTAGCAAATTTTTGTTTTGTCTTCTACATATTATAGCTGATAAATTAAGTTTGTTTTTACCATCTACATTTCATCCTTAATCGTTCTCAAATATTGAAAAGGCGCACTCCATTGAGCTCCGATTTAATGTGCAATCTCGATCTAATCCATTTTATTTTTTATGTTCAAAATGTCATTTTCTAACACTTTGTTTGAGATTAGTTCTAAATGAGATGTTTGTCGAACCATAGTCGAAACCGAGCCACAATGGATTACATCTAGTATAATTGATAATTAAGTCCTAAATCTTGTATTTTTGTGGACTTGGTTAAAATCGTTGGGTTAGTTAAGTAAATTATAAAATCATTCTTGGATTTTAACTATTGGTTCTTCCAAAGGAGAATCATAACTAAATATACTTCATTCGTTCCATAAAAATAGAGACTTTAGGACGGAACGGGTTTTAATGTTAAATTGATAAAGTGGGAGAGGTGTAGAAAGAATAAGTGATTGAATTATTGTTAGTAGAGAATGGTGTCCATCTTATAAGAGAAATACCGAAAATAGAAAGGGATTTTTTTGTGTGACGAACCAAAACGGAAAAAAGAATACTATTTTTATAGAATGGGGGGAGTATAGTATAATTGTATAAATTAAGTCTTAATTCTTTGGGATTAATGGTACGAAAAATAAAACTCTAAATTTCTCAACCCAAACAATTCTTGGTTCTCACTACTAGAAAATTGGCTTGTAATGGCATTTAAAATTGTCACTAGAAAATTACTGTGCTGACACTTCATCTATAATGACACTTGATGCAAGTGCAGCACCGGGTACCTGTAGTAAGAGGTTAGGTGTAAGAATAGATTGTGTATTACTGCACTTGAAGAGTGCCATGAAACATGGTGTGTAATGTCACTTGAAAATGCCACAATATATACTCTTAAACTACATTAACTTCTGAACGAAAATTTACAAAATACCCCAATAAATATTTATTATTACAATTTCACCCTAACTTTATTATATATTTTATTCTTCAAATATTTATTAATTATGTTTCAATCATTCAAATACTAATTATTTACATTTTTCTTTCAATCTACAAAATTTATCAAATTATTTTTTATTATTCAACAAAATTTAATAAACTAACTCATTCAAATAATATGGCAAAATGTAATAATATCCAAAGTATCAGATCATATTACACCAAATCTAATGTGTTTAAACACACAAACTAAACACAAGTGTTGGTCATCTTTTACTTCTGTAAAAACAATACTAGTACTAAAAATGATGTCCTAATCACTGTGTTTCCTTCGTCGGTCTTCTCTTTTCCAGCTATATCATCCCTTGCAGCCTAGAAAAGATATTGCTGCACAAGCGGCAAACCAACCTGCATAAATGCATGAATTTCATCAATATATCAAAATTATTGTGACCATTCAAATAAAAAACAGATTAAAGAATGTGAATTCATATCCCCCCCAAAAAGGTAGGGCAATATGTATTTCCTTCCCTCCATAATCTTTCGACTTCCCATACAACTTTTAATTCGATCAAACAAAATATAATAGTAATATATTTTTAGCCCTGATATTTTTGAGTTAACTACTTATGCATTACATTGCACAACACATTAATTCAAGAAATAATAATAGATATTGCCATGAAAGGCATGCATGGCATGAGTTTCAGAAACTTATCAACTAAAATACAGGAAAATGCAAATGTAACTGAAAATGAAGCCCCAATCAATACAACTGCAAGCATGAACAGAGATATTTGAGGTGGGGTCAAATAGGTTCAGCAGGAGTGACAAAAACTGGCTACGTCTTTAATAATACATGGGGTGGGGCACCACATAAACCTTCTCTTCTAAGAGCATCTCCAATGGCGGACGTCCGGTCGGACATCCGGTCGGACGTCGCGACGGGCGACCGGGACGTCCGCCACTGTGGCAAGGGTCGGACGTCCCGGTCGGACGTCCGGAAATTATTTAAAAAAAAAAAAAACTCTATATATACGGCTCGTTGAACTTCATTTCAACGCGGAGTGGGCCGGGGATGTTGGATTATGTAGATGTTTAGGATGAAACGTTGCATCCCTTCATTTCACAACCGAAAATAACTGATTGTTGGCGGGTTATAAAATTGCAATTTGGTCCTTCAATTATCAAAAATTCCATTTCCGGATGAAGATTTCTGCACAGTTCGACCCCAGCCAGGGGCTCTGCCCCTTGGACCCCGCCAGGGGCTGCCGCCTCTTGGACCCCGCTCTCGGGGGCGCTGCCCCCGAACCCCCGTCTAATCATAACGAATTCAAATAAGTGTGCACTCCGCACTACCAACTTATTTGATGTCTCGTTATAATTATATTGATCAATCAAGTTAATCCAATTACACTAAAATATCCAACAGATTATGTATTTTTCTTTTTTCGAATGACTATGTATTTTGCTTTTTTCTAACTATGTTTTTTTTATGTTTTATGAATATGTATTTTTTGCCCGTATTTTACTTTCCCGTATTCCGTGCCAAAATTATATTTCCGTTTTTACGTAATTAAATTATTGTGATTTTTTTTATTGTCGGATGTCCTAGTGGGAAGGGCGATGGGAAGGGCGGATTGTGCAGGGTATGTCCTAGTGACGTGGCAGTGGGATGGGAAGTCCTAGTGACGTGACAGGAGGTGTTTTTGGGATGTCCTAGTGGGATGTCCGTCCACTGGATATGCTCAAATAACATTCTCTTCAAGAACTTACCACTATTATTTAATCTCCAATGGCATGAACACATAAAAGTTGTGAAAAATTGGAAATTGTTTATTCATTTTGCCTAATGATATTCTAAAAGGTCTTTTGCCAACTGTTAAGGGTAATCCCCTCAACAAGAATCGGTCGACGACGAGGTGTCGACGACGTACACGCGAACGATGGACGTCCCGAGCTCTCCCCGAGATCAGCTCCGTTTGGTAACGCGGAAAAGAAAGGAAACGCAGAAACTAGGGCAAATAATATGTATTTTCTTGAAGATAATTCATAGCATTCGACCCTTTTTATATCTAAGGACCCTAGACGATTCGACTCTCTTTTTGCGATCCGGGAAAGAATGGACAAGAAAACCCGGAAAGGGGCTTAATGGGCCCGACTCTAAAAAATAATAAGATTCGTCCATAATGCAGCTAAAAAGAAATAAAAATTAACAAAAATATAAGTTTAACTAATCTAGGAAATCATGCTCCACTCCACGCTTCTTCTGCCGCCTCCTTACTTCGAGACGAAGTCGCCGTATCGAACGACCGGTTTCCTCTGCCTCCGAGGTCGCTCAATGTGCCTAGGATCTGCCTCCGGTCCCCTGCATTCCTCCGTCGTCGCAAAGTCCCCTGCGGGCTCCTCTGCACGCGGAACTTCGGTCTCCAAGTGTTGCCGGCCATCTTCTGTCGGGGTCTCCACACGCGGAGTCGTAGTTAACTCCGTATCACCAACACACACCCAACATTCCTTCCCAGGTTATGACATATGAAATAGGTTGCTGAAAATGAAATGATGAAAGTACTTAATTAAACTTTACCAAATACATTCCTTCCATAGGAGCATGCACGACTCCTTTTAGAAGTGCTACCAGTAACCAAAATGCATCTTCTTCACTCATATAAAGAAGCAAGAGACCTGCGATAAATCCCATGCCCTGCATTAAACACAATTTGTATACGGTGAGAAACAAAAACTGGTAGATATGTTGATAAGCTGAAAATAATACCAACCTGTACATATCCAACATCTCTGTCATATACAGAGTAAGCTTTTAAAACATTATAAAGAGATCTTTGACATGGACCATGCCTCTTCTGGAAGAAAACATGTGAAGGAAATGTACGAGAAATATCTCGGATAATATCTAGTTCAGAAGCAGACGTCTCATATATGACTAGTTGCTGCAGAGAAAATAAACAAATCAGTATGATTGGATAGTTAATATAAAGACTTGCTTAAATAATATTCATCAGTTCACAACAAAGAGGCATGAAGAAAATTGTAATCCAACAGAACCAAGTTCATTAAAAATAATAAAGAGACATGGAAAAATAGTATAGTTAGCATCATAAAGAAAATGACAATTCTAAAACTTTCACGTGAAGTAAATCAAACTACAATGAGGTGTTCAAAATGCACAAACATTGAGAATTTAAGATTAAGAAGCACAAGATGTCGCCCAATGCTTCAGATCGATTGGGTGATCCAGCCACCATTTATATAAAGGAGCTACTATGTAACTATAAACAACCAGATATCCTTCTCTACACAAGTTGACAGAGTACGTGTATGTCATGCCATGAATTAAATGGATTGTTCATAACTAAAAGTATTTGAGGGATGGATATTTTATTAGACGGGACAAAAATATCTCAGACAGTAATAGATTATCAGGTATAACTGCACGTTTCTAGCAAATTAGCAATTATGTGAAATCCTAAATTTATTTCTCATACGTCAACTAATGGCACTGGTTCAAGGGAGCACTCATATAAATAAAACAGCTAACATCCACTTCTCCACTCCAATCACCCCGTGCCATTCCGACTGTTGATTTGGTCACACCCTATGATGGTAAACTCAGATGCAGATCACTGACAACACCTACTTGTGTTACATTCGATATCATACAACAAATTCAAGGGTATCACATAACATCTTAAGGGTTTTTAACTTTATATTCTCTTAAAAATTCCATGTATAATTGGCATAAAAGGTCACATAGTTTAACCTCTTAAACACCTGGATTCATGAGCAAGAGGTCACAACTTCCAGATATCAGTTGCCAGACAAGTCCTCTTAGTCAATCAGGAATTCCTTTCCTTATTCTCCTTTTGACAACATGGGTTTTCCTTCGAACATAATGGTTCCAATCACTTCCTCCAACCCCTATCATCTTTCTCCATTTCTCAGACAGTAATAGATTATCAGGTATAACTGCAACAAAGCAATACTAAACCTGAGGCAGATTCAAAAAAATCAGGTTTCAAAAAAATAAGCACAAAACATTTCTTCACAACTGCTGCTTCACTTATAGCAAATAAGGAACATGTGCGGATTTCCACCTAATTTTACTTCAATTCGAATTGGAGAAGAATTTGAATACAAACCCTAACTTCAATTCGAATCTTAAATTGGATGAATAAGAGGTGTGGGAAGGTTACTTACGTAGAGGATAGACAAGACTATTCAAGATATCCGAAGTCCAGCGATGGCGGCGGCAAAATCGGCAGGACAGCCGCTATACAGAGATGAATGTATGTGTCCGTGTGTAGGGGGAGAGAAGTGTTGAGACAGAGAGGGAGACAAGGAAGAGCTTCCACGTTCGGTGGAGGGCGGTGGTCGGCGGAGGTGCGGCGTCGCCGGCAGAGGTTGAGTGTGCGCGTGTGTCACGGTGTGTGTATGTGAATGGCAGTTTGGGTGTGATTTAAGTGTTTTATTAATGTTAAAAAAATTATTGTAAAATTTTACACTAAATAGAAGTGCCAGGAAATGAATTTTAATATGACATTTATGTTGAAGTGCAGTAACAATATATTAGAGCATCTCCAGTGGGCGGACATCCCACTAGGACATCCACTAGTACATCCCAAAAACACCTCCTGTCACGTCACTAGGACTTCCCATCCCACTGCCACGTCACTAGGACATCCCCTCCTATGTCCGCCCTTCCCACTAGGACATCCCGCAATAAAAAAAATAATCATACATTTACAAATAAAACAATTTACATTTACGGAAATAAAATTTGACGTCAACCCCTCCGAGTCCAAACCTCATACATTATTCGAAAAAATTACGGGAAAAATTAACAACTTTATCGGAAAAATTAACAACTTCATCGGAAAAAACATACATGATTCGAAAAAAAAATTGCATACTAATAAAAAAAAACTTCCTACATTATCACGTCAACCCCTCCGAGTCCAAACCTCTTCGATGATATCCTGCTGAAGTCGAATATGGGCATCAGTTTGCCGCATGTCGGCAAATGCACGCAGCCGCGCGACCTCTTCATGAGGTACCCCCATATTCGCATTCGCGGTGGCCACGCCGTGACTTGGACCTGCACCCGTATCATCTTCGTTGGTCCACTGAGTCAGTTCCGCAGCTTCATTTTCGACAATCATGTTGTGCATTATGATACATGCGTACATGATATCGCCGATGTTGGGAATATACCACTGCCGTGCAGGACCCTTCACAACCGCCCACCGACTCTGGAGCACACCAAATGCCCGCTCCACATCCTTGCGCGCTGCTTCCTGACGGCTCGCAAAGTATGTCTTCTTTTGTCCGAGCAGATGCTTGATTGACTTCACAAAGACGGGACCCCATATTATGCTGGTTGCCGTTGGCGACGAAATTGATGGCGGGACCAACGCCATTGCACTGAGCGTTGAACAGGGGCGACGACTGGAGAACGTTGAACAGGGGCGACGACTGCAGACACTCGACGGCTGTCGACTCGCCAATGTGGAGGTACTCGTCAAACATGTCGGCCGCGCCTCCATACGCCAGTTGTCTGATTGCGACAGTGCACTTCTGCAAGGGCATGAGTCCGGGTTTGCCAGCTGCATCCTCTCTGATCCTAAAATACAGGTATCTTCTCTCTAAAGCACCCACGATGTGCAGAAACAGCGGACGATGCATCCTAAAGCGTCGCCGGAATAAGGCTTCCCCAAAACGCGGTTGCGGAGCGAAGTAGTCCGCATACAACCGAATATGTGCAACAATGTGGTCACGGGGTACTTGAGTTCGACGATGGATCGGCCGAGGTACCGCCGCCTGCTGCCGCCGCTGCAACCTCTGTTGTAGCAGCCTCTCTATCGCACCTTCAACAGCGACCTCCAACTCATTCTCGCTATCACTTTCACTAGACATTCTAGATATACTTGAAATTAGAGATGTAGAGAGAGTAACTTGTTAACACAAGTGGTGCGAATGAAATAAAATTCGACGAGCCGTATATATAGAGTTTAAAAAAAAATTAAAAAACGGGACGTCCGACCGGACGTCCGACTGGACGCCACAATGGCGGACGTCCGCCCGCCCGTCGCGCCGACGTCCGAGGACACCCGACGTCCTCACGGGACATCCGTATCCGACCCTAAACGCCACAATGGCGGACGTCCCGGTCGCCCGTCGCGACGTCCGACCGGACGTCCGCCATTGGAGATGCTCTTATATAAGTGCAGTGAAAAGCTAGTGTGTAGATAATACATCTATGCTGGCACTTTTTATAAAGTGTGATAAAAAAAGTGTAGTGAGAAACAATTTTTCTAATAGTATGATAGGGACATTGTTAAAAAGGAAGTCAATAATATCAAATATGAATAAATATTCATAGAAAATATGGGGAGATATTCATAGAAGATAGTAGGGGATCCATTAGTTACTTCCTTTTATGTGTATTAATTGTAGATGTATATTCTCTAGTTTTTCTGCGCATCAATCCTTCTCTATAAGCATCTATGTATTCACAATTCATGATTTCATTCAATATAATATAGTCAATTATATTCTCTAGTTTCTCTGCACATCAATCCTTCTATATAAGCATCTATGTATTCACAATTCATTCAATACAGTACAGTCAATTATATTCAGCCATGTATAGTTAAGACGAATAATATGCTACATACCTTATGTGAGCACTACTTTTATTTGACGCACGTTTAATATTGTTCGTTTCAATTTATATATTTAGTTTGATTTTGATATATTAAAAAATATTATTAAAATTTGTAATTAAAGAAAATGTATAAAAATCATTAAAAATCCTAATTATTTCGTGAAAGAAAATGCTTTAATAACTTGGAACTTTCCGATATGAGAAAAGACTCAATTAACAACAGGGGAGGATTATCCTTCCGTCCAAGATTTAAAGAGTCATTTTGACTCGGCACGGGTTTTAAGAAATTATTTAATTTTGTGAAGAAAAGTAAAAAGTGAATGTGAGTTGAATGTGAGATTCATTTAAAGTATTAGTTTTATATTAGATTGTGAGTGTAAAAAGTTGGTGAAATATGGGGTTTGCATGCTAAAAGTGGAATAAAGTAAATCGTTCTATAAATCGAGGACAAACTAAAATGGCAAAAGGGCTCTTTAAATGGTGGACGGAGGGAGTACTAAATGTTTAGTCTTCTTCCTATTCCTCAATGAATCGCATTTTCACGCCCGCATTTTCAGAGGATAGAAAACATGGTTGATCGCGACTAGGGGAGGATTAAAGAAGCGGAGAAGAAAGGGGAAAAACATACACATTTGACAAAAAATTTAGTAACTGGATTAACTTTGAAAACGTCATAATATTATCCTAACAATAATACCAACTCTAAGTAAATAAAGAATGGAAAATAAACAATTTTCAAACCAGTAAGACTCTCCACGAATAAGCAATTCTAAAGAAAAGGACTCGTAGCGGAAGCGTTCAAGATACGGAAAATGCCGAGTATGAAGACACGACAAATCCAACAATTATTAATCATGATAAAACCATCCATGAACTCTGCTCAACATCCTCCACGTCCATCGCCGCTCAATCTGCACATTAAGAAAAATAATATGCAGGGCAGAGTACTTGATGCACTCAGTGGACACTTGCCAAAACATAGTTTGTCAAGCCATAATCAAGTGACCTTGGGGGTTTTAATTAAAAGAACCCAAGTACACAAAAACATATATTTCACAAGTTCGGTTGGCCAACCATTTTCCATCCACATTCACCATCACCATATCTGAACATACATGACAAGGAACGTGACCACGAACCAAGTCACTAGACCGGCCAACTCCAAAGAGATAGCACACGATCTACGGGATGTACACTAGTCCGAGCATGGTTTGGGCCCTACTGGGACCCGAATTCGATTTAACATACATGGCATAGCCACTTCAGATAGGTTCATTCAAATACAAAACATGGCAAGACAAACACTTTCCACCTCCTTTCACATAAAAAGTATTTAAAAAGAAAGCCCACCTCAAACGCTTACTCCTCAATCACTTTCTGTTCCCACCGCAAACAACGTGCACAAGCTCACCCTTTTCGAAATAACATGATATGCAAAAATCAGACTTTGCAAAATAAATTAATTTGAAATAATGCATGCATCCTAAGTGTGTGCTCAATTTATCCTTCGTTCTTTCTTCGACAAAACTGAATCATCAATTAAACACAAAAGTCTCAAATTATTTATTCCCTCGATCGTCACTGAACCAAAATAATCCTATTATTTAAATTCTCAACAAACCAAAACTACGATTCTTTTAGTAAATTAGAGCAGCCCAGTTCATGAATCCTCATCCACTAATTGATTCCATTTAGCCCAAACTTGCAACAAAATAATAAACCAAACATTACTAATTAACTAGCCATATAACTAAGTCCAAAAGAAAAGTCAAACCAACAAATATACTTAATACTCCCAAATCACTACACGTACATACTCCCTACCATAAGGGTGTCCACTATGGTTAGCCGCGGCTATAGCCGCGGTCCCGGGGCGAATTATAGTGGAGTTGGCGTCCGCCCCTGGGGCGGACAAGGAAATGGGGGCGGTAGGCGGCAGACGGGCCTTCGGCGACTCCAGGGCGAGGACGCGCCTCCACCGGGGCGGACGCGGCGAATAGGCGGGGCGACTATAGTGGCGTGGTGTCCGCCGCACCGGTGGATGCCCAATTTTTTTTTAATTTAATTTAATTCACCTATAAATACACCTCATTCCATTCATTATTTTCACACCATTCCAACTCTTCATCACTAAAAATTTCTCTCACTAGACTTTGTGGTCAGAAATGGACAATTTGTGGAGAGACACGTGGAATGCTCTGATTCAACAGGTGCAGCACCAGGCCGCCCAGGAGGATGCGGCGCGCTTGGCGGAGGCTGCGATCCCTCGTGCGATTACTCCTCGGTGGACCATCCCACGAGTTTGGCACGAAGATGATGTCGCGAATATTATGTTAGCATGTATCATATTGCATAATATGATAATAGAATATGAAGGCTTTACGGCACAACACTAGGCGTCGGAAGAGGGCGCAAGTACAAGTCACGGTGTTGCCTCCGCGCCGACCCAGATGGGCGTACCACGGAGCAATGAATATTTGATCCAATGCTTCGCTGATATGCGCAGGACCACATCACATAACACACTCCATGCCGATTTGATTGAAGAAGTGTGGGCATGTAACACCCCAAAAAAAGGGAGAGAAAAAAAAATTCAAATCAAATAAATCTAATTAAATCTTTTCCTAGTTGACTTGGTCAAATATATATCTCCAAACCCCATCACCAAACGATTTCCCCATATCTCCACTCCCTAAAATCTCTCCAACAAACCAAATCTCTACATAATTTATTTTATATATATATATATAGGGGTGCATTATAATGATAACCTCAATTTCCGTAATAACCCTATAACTAAATATGGACCACACATTTTTAAAATCACGTGGTCTAGATTCAAACTTAGCTTCCCTTCATAAAAAAGGCGCAGAGGGTAAGTATGTCATTTCGCTTATTTAATTTCTGAATTTCACTCATGATAAAATTTACGTATCCAAATTCACTCATTTAAATACGTAAAATTTTATTTCCCATGATATACAGATGTATGAGGTTCAGTTACACGTATGTATGAGGTTCAGTTATACATAAAATCTTATTTCCCATGATATACCAATTTCGCTCATTTAAATACGTAAAATCTTATTTAAGTATCATTTTATCATTTTATCAGTCAGTCAAAAAGTATCATTTTATCAACTCAGAGTATCATTTTATCCGGCAAAACTATCATTCTATGCAATAAACCTAACATATATCATTTTATCATTTTATCATTCAGTCAAAAAGTATCATTTTATCAACTCAGAGTATCATTTTATCCGGCAAAACTATCATTCTATGCAATAAACCTAACATATATCATTTTATCATTTTATCAGTCAGTCAAAAAGTATCATTTTATCAACTCAGAGTATCATCATATCCGGCAAAACTATCATTTTATGCAATAAACCTAACATATATCATTTTATCATTTTATCATTCAGTCAAAAAGTATCATTTTATCAACTCAGAGTATCATTCTATCCGGCAAAACTATCATTCTATTCAATAAACCTAACATATATCATTTTATCATTTTATCAGTCAGTCAAAAAGTATCATTTTATCAACTCAGAGTATCATTCTATCCGGCAAAACTATCATTCTATGCAATAAACCTAACATATATCATTTTATCATTCAGTCAAAAAGTATCATTTTATCAACTCAGAGTATCATTCTATCCGGAAAAACTATCATTCTATGCAATAAACCTAACATATATCATTTTATTATTTTATTAGTCAGTCAAAAAGTATCATTTTATCAACTCAGAGTATCATTCTATCCGGCAGAACTATCATTCTATGCAATAAACCTAACATATATCATTTTATCAGTCAGTCAAAAAGTATCATTTTATCAACTCAAAGTATCATTCTATCCGGCAAAACTATCATTCTATGCAATAAACCTAACATATATCATTTTATCATTTTATCAGTCAGTCAAAAAGTATCATTTTATCAACTCAGAGTATCATTCTATCCGGCAAAACTATCATTCTATGCAATAAACCTAACATATATCATTTTATCATTTTACGTGATATTGGCGAAATTCAGAAATTAAATGAAGGAAATGACATATTTACCCCCGCGCTTTTTTATGAAGTAAATCTAAGTTTGAATCTCAACCACAAGATTAGAAAATATGTGTGGTTCAGATTTGGTTATAGGGTTATTACGTGATTTAGGGGTTATCATATGATCACAACTCTCTCTCTCTCTCTCTCTCTCTCTCTCTCTCTATATATATATATATATATATATATATATATATAGGGGTGTATTCATTTCCTTTTTCCATATTTTCTCATTTTTCCTTCTTGATCTCAACCGTTTATTTTCTCCATCCTAAGGCTGAAAATATTGAATTTAAATATTACATTTTAATCAACTTTAATTCGAGAAAGGGCATAATAGAGAAACAATAAGTTGGTGGTTATGGAAATTTCCATGATTTCCTCCCTTGAAGATCTTGCGGTTTTTGCATTATTCTCACTTTCTCCAGACGCATATTTTCCGTCTTCCATCTTTACAGTTTTCATTGTAGTATTTCGGACGTTGCAATTGCCGAGTCTCGTTTGCCGGATCCTCGGTATTACTGTCTTGGTTCGCTGGCGCTGTTGCAATCGTTTTTCTGTCAATAATGGAATAAGGTAATTCAATTGTTGTCCGATAGAGTTCAATTGTGATATATTGTGAAAAAAAATTGGCCAGGTTTCAATTGTTGTCGGATAGGGTTCTTGTTATGGGCTGTGGTTGCCCAATTGTGGGGGCTAGTGATTTAGTATAGGGTGAGAGACAAAACCATGATGATGGCGGGTTAGTATGTATCAGTCCTTGTGGGTGTAGATAACGGCGAGGCTAGTGTAGTACTGTAATTCGATACTAACAATACACCAAATAGTAATGGATAATGAAGTTTATAGACTATATAATGCGTAATATATCAATTGCAATGTATAGGATAGAGTCAATAATGAGCGACCGCGATTATGAAACATTCATTCCGGGTTTAGCTCTCGGCTTGTCTAGGGTAGTAGTTTAAAACGATACATTTAATGCACAAAATGAAGATGTATAATGAATTTTTTTGACTATGTAATGCATAATACGTGAGCGGCAATGTATAGGGAAAAAATATCGGGTTGTAGTTTTGATGTTTGGCACGTATTTCTTGTTTCCCCTAAGAGTTTAATAAGCCTAGGGGCTAGAGTATAGTACGTACACATTAATAAAAACGTTTAAGAATAGCTCGTGTTTGACCTATAAATAAATCATGTAAGTTTCCAATTTACATATTATACTGAATATAGTTGGTACAAATAATGCACCAAATGAATATGTGTAATGGATTATAATATCTGTATAATGCATAATATGTTATTTGCAATGTATAGGCTGTACGAATTAATGAAGGACCGCTAATATGCCTCATTCTTTTAGGACTTACATATCGGTTAGTAGTTTTGATGTTTGACACACGTTTCTTATTTCCCCTAAGGGTTTAATAACCCTAGGGGGTAGGGTATAGTACGTACACATGAAAAAAATGTTTAAGAATAGCGTGCGTTTGACGTATACATAAATCACGTAATTGTCCAATTTTACTATTTTCCCGAATAAATTTATGAAAATCGTGCATTAATTGTTAGAATATTACATTGCAACGTTGTACTTTTATGCTGACCCCCTTTTTTTCCTATTCTGTACAATGGTTGTTGTACCTGAATGTTCTCCCGAGCTGAAACCTGTGGTTGGTCAGAAATTCCAGTCCTTGGAATTCGCTTTCTCTTTTTACGAGGTATATGCCTGCGCAGTTGGCTTTGATACGCGCAAACAAGCGATGAGGAAGGTTGATGATGTCACGACATGGTATCTTGTTGTATGCAATAGGGAAGGAAGGAAGAATCCAGCTTGACTAAGGTTTATTAACAAAACAACACTGTTATTTTTTTGGTCCTATTTTTCTTGTTAGTCGAATGGTTGTAATAGAATTCCAAGTTTTACCTGCTTGATGAGAACAATTTTTTGGTTTATTAGTGGATTTTATATCGGTCACTTACTCTATTTATAAGCATTAGTTTAACTCAATCTTTCTTTCCCGAGAGGTCGCTATACATTGTATTCACACAACCTCCAAAATAATGACAATGTGTCCTAGCATAATGCAATATTGTAATCAAATAATGCACATATGTGTTTCCTTTGTCTGTTTCGACTTTACCAAAACTTTGTATTACATAACACAGGGAATGCATAATTTTTATTTGATTCGTGCTGACAGTGGTGGCTATCTAATTTAATATCCCAATTGCAAGTTAACATCAGAAACTAAAAAATTTCATCCCTGTTACTTACCACAAAACCAATTGACCCAAATACACACAAAAAGTTTAATAATGCATAATCTATTGGAAATAATGTCATTATATACAGATATGATGCACAACATTTTTATTCTTATTTTGTATATTGCTTAATATACTTAGTGTATAATATATAAGTGCATTATATGGTGTAGAAATTGCATTATGTACAATGCTTTATACATTATGTGATTTACATTAAGCATTATGAAAGGGAATCATAAACCTATATAGACAATTAACATAATGCACACTAATTTTTTATTTGATACGTGCTGACAGTGGTAGCTATATAATTTAATATCCCAAACGCAAGTTAACGACACAAACTATAAAATTTCATCCCCGTTACTTACCACAAAACCAATTCACCCAAATACACACAGAAAGTTTAATAATGCATACACTATTACAAATAATGCTATTCAATGCAGATATGATGCACAACTTTGAGTCGTATTCTGTATATGGCTTAATATACTTAGTGTATAATGTATAAATGCATTATTTGGTGTAGACATTGCATTATGCACAATGCTTTGTACATTATGTGGTTTATGTTAAGCATTATGAGAGTTAATCGCAAACCTATCTAGACATACAACATAATACACACTGGATTGCAAAATAATGTAAACCACGTTTAAAATAAAGCCCATGTTAATAAACGTCATGCACAAAATGTTCAGTTGAATGTTCGCAAGTTCACATTCATAAAGCATATTCTCAAAACCATTGTTCAGTATAATCAAGCTTCTAAAAAGTTCTAAAAAACGTTAGTTTTAAAGTGCAAAGTCACCCAAGCAATCAATCAACTCAATAGGCTCCATCAACCTATATCTGAAACCATCACTCACTACAACCCATAATTCTCAACCCACTGCTCGAAATTGAACTTGGCAGGTCTATCCCTCCAATACTCCGTTGCCTTAGATTGGTTTGCGGCACCTCGGGTGTTGTGCGCACAGGTAAGGAGCGTCCTTGCAAACTTGATTCTAAACATCTGTAAGCTTTTTGTTCCCTTTGCTGCTTCTCTGACATGGAACAAACAACATCACACATCAGAAACAATGTCACCAATTCAAAGAACAACATGAAATGCTTAACATACTGAACATAATGCTTAATGCATAAATAATGCATACATCATTTGTACATAATGCACAGTCTGAGCTAAATAATGCACATTCAAATCTGAGCATAATTCATACATCATTGTACATAATGCACAATCTGAGCTAAATAATACCATGGATAATGCTTGATATACTGAACATAATGCATACATCATTGTACATAATGCCCAGACCAGTATAAATAATGCACATAAAATTTTTTGTTGAGTTTAGTATTTAAAACAAACAATACCGTACACATGGCCCTAAAATGCATGATATACTGCAAATTATGCCAGTATACAGCTACATAATGCACTGCATATTCAAAAGACAACATGAACTAAGAGTAATGAGGATTAATACATATACCACAACAAATAATGCATCAGTCAGAACAATTAATGCATAAAACATGCCCCATAATGCATAAGACAAAGAAAATAATGATCATAATAAAATCACATTACAGCCTTATCAATCTATTCATCAAACTGAATCCTCTGTAATAATCTGAGTCTACAGCCCAATACAAACACTAATTATGTTTTAATCAACATAATGCATACATCATTGTACATACTGCACAGTCTTGACTACATAATGCACACATACATCTTACCTGAGTTTAGTATGTAAAACACACAATAACCAATATATTGCATAATTTAATGCACATAATGACTCTTTAAACATACTAATACTCATAATGCACTAATCAAACCAAGCAACATACGCATGTACTCTAGACTAAACTGCATAAGCACTACAGAAAATACCCCTAAAATGCATGCTATACTGCAAATAATTACATTACACATCTACATAATGCACTGCATATTCAAAAAATATAAACACATACAGATTTTCAACGCACCACTTTTCATCAACAAAATTAAAGAACATGGTACAGTTATTCCCTTTTTAAAATGGATAATGCGCTATCAACAGAGTTGCAAATACCCTTTCACACAATCAACAAATAAGATATTGAATTGCATAAGTTGCGACGCAAATTTTACCTGCAGCCTGTGAAGCTTGAGAGCGCGGTCGACCTCTCTTCGGCATTTTGGATCTGGCAGAAAACAAAAACATAAGATACCGTAATTCATGCCTATTTAACCCAACCCAATGTCTACACGACAGATTCAGAGAAAACCATAAACACACAACAAGTTATTTCTGAATTTTATGAGCCGCGTAATATTCAAAGTTTCAATTTTTACTTTTCGGATCTAAAAAATCCCGAAAAATAAGTGATGAAATCTCTTTTCAACCATACCTAGTCGAAACATGTCGGGGGTTTGGAGTAGATGTTACCACCGGTGGATAGTTGTCGCCGTACTCTTGGAAGCCTGCTGTTAAATCTTCAAACCCGCGAACGGCGGAGATTTCTAGGGTTTTCGAGAGTGGAGGGAGTGGAGCGAGTGGTTTCTGATGTGTGAGTAATGAATGAGAGAGGATGAAGAGACGGATTGTTTCAAATCCCTTGAAATTTGCACTTTCCAAGATATGGCGGTTCAATTTCAACCGAGAGACTATATTACCCCTGTAATGCATAATGACATCCTCTATAATGCAACGCGGAACTAGATTTGTAGCATCAATCTGGTCCGTTGATGCATAAGATCTAACGCCTAATATTAAGAAGAGAAAAGAATCTTAGGGATGAAAAGAAGAATAATGCACCATATATATATATATATATATATATATATATATATATATATATATATATATATATATATATATATATATATATATATATATATATATCCCCATGATTCCACGTTTGTTTCTCACACGATATTCACAACTATAATCGAGAGGAAGAAAGGAGTTGCTCTGCAACAAATCAAATAAGAGATGGTGGCGATGTATAAGGATTTCGATCGGGGATGATGAGAGATAGATGGAGCGACGACGGAGCAGCAACGTCAATTCAGCGGCAATGATTGACGGAGGAGAAACTTCTCGGATTGAACAGCAACGAGCAGCAGCAGCGCAGCAGGCTGTCCCGGCAGAGCAGCAAAGTTCGTTTGGCAGCGGCAATCTCAGCGGCTGCAGCGGGGTGGCAACGATCCCGACAGCGGCGCGGAGGAGAGGTAAAGGCGGACAACAACTAATCCTTGGCCGTGACGGCATCGGTCGATTACAGGCGGTGTCTCAGTGGCCGGAAGAGAAGGCGGTGCGGCGAACTCACCTACGTGACTATCACGGCAGCGGTGCTGCAAATTTCAGTGAAAGGAAGAGGAGCGCAACGGAGTTCAACGTCGAGAGTTTGAGAGAAAGAGAGAAAGAAGAGAGGAAGAGAAATGAAGGCGCCGCTAGTTTTCCTCAAGAAGGATTTTGTTTGGGAAAAGAATGAAAGGGACGATGGAGTATTTATGAGCTATTCTTTTTTTAATGACTTTGGCCATATGATTAAATCAAGGAAGTGGGCCGATTCTGGCAAATTAAAGAAATAAGTTGGGAATGTTATTAGGGAATTAAAGATTGGGCCGGAGTACATTAAATCAATGGGTGACTTCACGCACACTTTTCGAGAATGGAAGGGAACACAAGTTAAGGCTTTAAACGAATGAGGTGGGCTTTCGAACTAAAGTATTTTCAAGAGCTTTCGATTTTTGAGCATCATTTTATGTGACGAAATGCTTGTGATTGCGATTATTACATGATTATGTGATTTATGTGCTTAAAGTGGAAGTGATTGTCATGTGTTGCGCTGTATAGCTTTTTGAGTGGTTGTGAATTGCTCGACTTGTTGATGTGATGTGAGATGATGCTCGACCTATGCAGAAAATTGATTTATGTTTCAAATACGTTTTTGAGGAAAATAAAGTTTGCAAAGGGAATATCATGCCATGTTTTTGTTTTGAGAAATGTCTATCTGTTTGTTTAGCAAGGGAGTTGTCCCTACTAGACCTATTGAAATTGAATTCGGGTCTGACTAGGGAGTGGGTCCCTACTCAGGCTAGTGTACACCAATGGGGATCGTGAGCCGTCTTTTGGATCGGCCGGTCTAGTGATCGAGTTTGCGGCCACATTCTCGTTCACATGATGTTGATGTTGATGAGATTCATGTTGATGTTGATGATTGCTTAGTGGGGAGTGAGTCCCTACTATGAGTTTAATCGAATTCGGGTCCTAGCAAGGGTGCGTCCCTACTCGGACTAGTGTACACGATGAGGACCGTGAGTCATCAAACGGGTTGGCCGGTTTTCATGCTCGTGGAAAGTGGCCCCCCTTACACGGCACCCTAAAGAACAGATATGACAGTTTCTTAGATAATTTAAGGAGAAATGGTTGTGTTTTGAAATGATGAGGAAAAAGGATTTGAGGATGAGTTGAAAGTTTGTGTTTGAGATATTTTTAGTGTCTCAGGCCTTTTCAAGTTAAAACCCCAAGGTCACTCAATGGTGGCATTATATAACTGTTTTTATAAAATTATTTTGGCATTTGTTCACTGAGTACATCAACTACTCAGCCCTGCATGTGTTTTCCTTATGTGCAGGTTGAGCGGTGACGAGCGCGGTGGGTGTTGAGCATAAAAGTGAAGAATGTCTATCAAATGTCTAGAATATGTTGTGTCTTCATACATAACATTATTCTACTCTCGAAATGCTTCCGCTAAATATTGTTTCTTTTGAGTTCGTGTATTGTTGAGATATTTTCATTTGGAGTTGTTGATTGTTGAAATGAGACTCTGATTTTATTCGAGCTATTCCCGTTTGTTTCGAGCTATTGTCGATTTGTGTTGATTTCCCCCTTTCTTCCCCGCTTCTTTAACCCTCCCCTAGTCGCGATCAACCGTGTTTTCTATCCTTAGAAAATGCGGGCGTGACAGGGCACGTAGGGGAGGTGGCGGCGCAGTGTGAAGACCTTAGTGATTTGTACTAGATTAAATTTTCGTTGTATAATTTTTCCTGTACTTTAATACGACGAAAATTTAGTGTTTAATTTTAATTTCTTCACGTATAGTCGTCGTCTTCTAATTACGTATAATCCGATAAATTTATTCATAATTACTTGAAACATTTATAAAATGAAAATTGATTATAAAATTTGGGGGCTATTGGAGGTGTCCACCATAGTGGCGGAAACAAAATTTTGGGGCTATGGACAAAAAAACTAGGGCTATGGACAAAAACTGGGGCGGGGCTATTGGAGTGTCCGCCTTATAGTGGACACTCTAACCCACGTGTATATACTCCTTTCACAACACAGTACATAGTATTAGTATATTCCATACTCCACATTTGCACAAGAAAAGAGGAAATATTAAAAGTATACTCCTACCCCAATTCGTCTTCCAAAAAAAACCCAACAACAACTCTTTCTCTCCCTACCTCTCAAATTCTTTCTTTGTACTCTCTGTCTCCCTCTAAATATCACACACTCTCTCTCTTCTCCTACAATTCACCAATACAGAAACGATCCCAACTCATCTCCCTCGTCCCAAACTCGGCGCCGCCTCACGCTCCTTTGTCGCCACCGTCGATACTGTGCTGCCGCTGTCTCTGTCTCAGCACCGTCGTCGCCATCACACTGCAATCCAGCCGCTACCCAACTCCTCCGTCAGCAGTGCCGTTTCTCACAACCGGTAAGCTCTCGATCTCCCCTTTACCCATTCTATTATTACCCAAGCTTTCATATGATTTCTAATTATTGGATTTCAAATATTAATGGGCAGAAAAGGATTTCCAAGAACTAGAGATTAAAGAAACGAGAGGATAAATTATAATGGCCTTAAAGATCGAGACTTTATCAAGCACAAAACATTCAACAGATTCAAAATTTTCAATTTGTGTACTACTATGAATGTTTGAATGTTAGTCTGCAGGGAATTTCCAAAATTAGGGAGTATACCTTTGGAATGAAGAGAACAATTTGAGATTGCAGGGGGATGGATATTTCACAGGCTGCTCAATTGTTTTCCGCTCAACTGTGACAAGAAAAATATGGTGCTATGGGTTTAATATTCAAAGAATTGTACACACTGAATTGAAGTGGAAGATTATACCTTTGTTGGAAAAATTCTTTTTTTGGTAATGCATGTTAATGGAATTCCATTTTAATGAAGGGTTTTAGTTGTATTCCGACTCAGGGAGTGACGCATAACCATTATGCGTCGTTAATAGAGAGACGCATAACCATCATGCGTCTTTATTTAGTGACGCATAAGGGTTATGCGTCATTAGGGAGTGACGCATAAGGGTTATGCGTCTTTTAACGACGCATAATGGTTGTGCGTCATTAACCAAAGACGCATAAGGGTTGTGCGTCTTTTCGATTTTGACACATTAGTGCCTAACAAATCTATCATTCCTACTATATTCCAAAAACTTAAAATTACTCGTCTTGAATTATTAAGAATGAAATATGCATATATAGATTAATTTTCATCATTGGATTCTAGTCTGATTAGCCATAAAAGATAGTATAAAACTTGAACGTTTTAGATTGACAACTTCAATGCGAAAAAATATCAACCCAATTAACTTGCAATCAAAATAGGACTGATCTGAAATTCAATAAATTGGCTCGTTTGATATTTCTAATAGAATGGGAGATATATCCCACTCGGATAGTGATAAAATGCAAACTCTATTTATTTTACAAACTCCAAACTGTTCAATACAATGTCAACACAACATTAACAGAATGTCAACATAGTATAAAAGTTCAAGATTTTGATGTCAATACCTTGTCAATACAATGTCAACCCAACACCTTATACAATATATAGAGTTTGCATTTGATCACATCTCTATCCAACCATATATGTTGTGTAATTAGATTTTATAAATGATAACTAAATGAGCAATTTGTGTTAGTGGGGACCCATAATTGTTTAGGGTTGATATAGGTATGCATTTTGTAAATGAGTGTGGCAGGCCCCCATTAAAATAAATTCCATAAGTGTAGAGAATAGTTTGGTGCAACCCTTAATATTTGAAGATGGCACATAAGGGTTATGTGTCATTAAAGAGTGACGCATAAGGGTTATGCGTCATTAGGGAGTGACGCATAAGGGTTATGCGTCATTAGGGAGTGACGCATAAGGGTTATGCGTCATTAGGGAGTGCCGCATAATGGTTATGCGTCTTTTAACGATGCATAATGGTTGTGCGTCATTAATCAAAGACGCATAAGGGTTGTGCGTTTCATTAATAACGACGCATAAGGGTTGTGCGTCACTCCCTAAGTCGGAATAAATCTACAGTACTTCATTAAAATTGAATTCCATTAGTGTCCTTTAACAAAAATAGAAAGAAGTCTACCTTTGTTGGAAGGGAAGAAATTTGCACTGGAAATTGTGAAATGGCGCTGATAAAGGATGCAGTTGTGGGGAGAGATATATAATGCAGAGATTAGATTTATGTTGACTGACTAAGGATTTGACTGTAGGATTGGTAGAAATAATAAATATTTTGGGCTTCTCTAAATTTGATCAACTAAAAAGAAATAAAAGGCTAGAACAATAGAGATAAAAATGATAGGCCCAAATATATAATTTTTGTACATTGATTAAATTGTGGTATTTTATTTTTAGTACTTGGTGTTATTCCAAGTACTCGTACGAACGCCCCAATTTTCCCATAGACGAATCTCACATCAATCTCGCCGACTACTTTCACCACACGACTAACCAACAATGATTCAACCATTTGATATTTTCGAAATCAACCAATCAAAACAAGGATGGTATTTTAATCAAAGTCTATCGCACGCTCGTTCCCAAAACAAAATCTTAACGTAAAAAGGTAGAAAAAAAACGGGTTTTAAGAAATTGTTTGACTTTGTGAAGAAAAGTAAAAGGTGAATGTGAGTTGAATGTGGATCCATTTAAAGTATTAGTTTTATAGTATTAGATTGTGAGTGTAAAAAGTTGGTGGAATATGGGGTTTGCATGCTAAAAGTGGAATAAAGTAAATGGTTCTATAAATCGTGGACAAACTAAAATGACAGAATGGCTCTTTAAATGGTGGACGGAGGGAGTACTAAATGTTTAGTCTTCTTCCTCTTCCTCAATGAATCACATCCATGGTTACTTCTTTGTAAATTGAATTATTGAAATTATCAAATTCAACTTAGAAACTATATGAGAATATAGTTACAACATCTCTCTCCAGTACTTAAGAAAAGAAAAGAAACAAAACTTAAATCTGTCTTCTTCCACTCGGATTTAGACCATTTCAGAGGTCCGTCTCCGGCCAATTTAGATATTCAAGAATACTTTGACTATTACGAGTTATCTGATACCAACCGGCTGTTCTTAGTGGGAAGATTCTATGAACATCCATTTTCCGTATGGTTCCACCTTCCACGAGTACCCAAGCTTGAATCCTAATTGCTCATGGCAAGAATTTCTAGAAGCTATTTATCGGAACTTTGATCTAGATTTCATCAAACTTCACCGAGATGAGAAAACTTCTCAACAAAATGATGGAGGCAGTTTTATATTTGGAAAAAATTGAGAGCGTGTCAGGTTCCGTCCTCGAGACTGTTGCAAAAAAGACAACGAGTCGCAACCGCAAGTGCTCGTCGAGACGATGTTGAGCAGAATATGGTCGAAACCAGATTTCCTCCGAAAATCCAAAGCCCAAAACTCACGGTTGTTGTTATTGGTTAATGGTTATGTCACTTAAGTCTCATGCCAAAAGACAATTTCTCCTTAACTCGGTGGGGTCCAAGCAATATAATTTTGTTTGCAAACAATGATCAAACAACGACAACGAGACAAAATTGATTTTCAGACTTCAACCTTGAGAGCAAGCTGGTTTTCAACCATGAGGGTTTAATAGGGACCTAGACTATTACTTTATTCTATAAATGAGCTAATAATCTCCCCGTATAATTATTTAGGATATTTTATAACTTATTGTTTAGTTGTTAGAATTTTGTTTATTTTTCATAATTGTTAGGATGATTTAATGGTTAAATGAACATAAATTTAAAAGCCGTGTCACGGAGGACTTGAACCCAAGATCTTTGGGCTCAGACATTATTAACCTCTCTATCGCTTGACCAACTCACACACACATTCAATTACTCTTCTTCATTCGCTCGACGTTTGTGATGATTTGTTTTAAACTGTTTCGCTCTGAAAACTATACTACTCCCTCCGTTTCACAAGAATATACACTTTTCAATTATGGAAACTCTTTTCACTCTAATTAGGTGGAACTCATTCTCCACTAACAATACTTTAATTACTTTTTCTCTCTACCTTTCTCTTACTTTCTCAATTTTGCATTAAAATTCGCGCCGAACCCAAAGTGCATATTCTTTGGGGACGGAGGGAGTACCACTTAATTGGAAACTTATCCGATTGGAGATTTCTTGATACTCAATTTTGTGCTCATTTTAATTAATTTTTCCGGTATTTTATATCGTGAAAAATTGGTTATATGGTTTATCTCATTGGCCTCTAATTAAGTTTATGGAAATACTATCATAGTTTGCGATTTTAGCGTAGCCTTAAAATTAATTATTTCTCTGTTTAAGCGTTACAAAGTTTTATAATTTAATTTAGAAAATGTAAGCATTCGAGAGCCGTATTGGTATTGTAAGATTATAGATATCCAATCTGTTGAATAACAAATTCATAAGTGACGTAAACCAAAAAAACCTCTGCCTGGAGAAGTATTTTAACTCTCAACCTTCCTTAATACTATTTCTTTAACAACTACGAAAATAAATTAAAATTGAGTCGTATCCTACAATCTATTTAAAAATTTTCACTCCACAAACGTTTATAAATAAAATCGTCAATTTATACAGCAGCAGAATGAATTTTCTACAAAATTAACTAAACGAATGAATATTCATTTCCCATAGGTTCATAGCACACAGCTATGTAAACAATATTGAGAAATGTACCTGACTTAATTAAATGCAAAAAGTTATTTTATTATTGAAAAGTATTCCTACCACTTATTTAGTAATACTATTGTCTTTTTTTCAGGAAAAAGAAGATGCTGAAAACCTGCAAATTTCTCCAGAAACAAAGTGTTCATTCAACATATGAGAGAATAGTATTTGACCATTAGTGAGGAACAAATTTCAACCGTAAATAGCAGACTCCATTGCAAAGATGATACGACTTCCTTCCTTAATTTTATTATAATTTTATATGTTATATTCTCATCTAATGGTTTACTTTATTTCTTATTGTCCAACTTTTCCTTGCAAATGAAATTGTTTAAGTGAGACTGTCTTTCTGCTTTTTAATGATTAATCTTAGACTCCATTACATGTTAATCGATGTTTGCACCTATTGAATTTCTCCTCATAATCAAGGTCGAACATTGGTCTCTAAGTTCACATTTTTTTTATGAATTACTATACCATCTATTACCAAGAATATTGGATTTTGAAACGTACTAACCAAATTGACAACAAATCTAACGGTATAACTTAAACTAAAAATCGCAAATATATCACCCATATTGACATTTTGAAGCCCTGAAATGCACATGAGAAAATTTTAATATATTAGTATTTATTATTGTACATTTTCGATCAATAAAAACATTTTTAATGAATTATCGATAGTTTATGGTAAAATTTAAAAGACGGATTAGTATACATATATATAGAAAAAAACATCGATTGATCGTACATAAGATGATTTCACATCCATTCCCAAAATAGAAATACTATCAACTATAAATATTCGCATTAATTAAACACATATATCAAACACAAACTAAGTAAAAAAATGTCATGAAATCATTGAATCTTTTGTTATTAATCATCTCCACACTGAGCCTTTTCTGGTCCCATGCCTCCGCAGCCGATCCCGACCCGTTGCAGGATTTCTGCGTATCCATCGACGACACAAAAGGCAGTAAGTATAACTGCAACATTCGCTATCTTAGAGTTATCTGACCTAAAATGTGTATTTTATCTATTAATGACACAAACGGTAGTAAGTATAACTGCAACATCTGCTATCTTAGAGTTATTTGACCTAAAACGCATATTTAATTTTTATCATATTTTGCCCATAACAGTATATTTGAATGGAAAGCTGTGCAAAGACCCGTCGTCCGTGACGTCGGACGACTTCTACTACGCGGCCGGGCTGCACAAGCCTCAGCCAATCACAAGCCCCTTTCGGGTCGAAAATCACGATGGCGTTCGAGCGCCAGTTCCCGGCCCTCAACACGCAGGGCGTGGCCATGTCGCGGATCGACTTCGCCCCGCGCGGCCTCAACCCGCCCCACGCGCACCCACGCGCCTCGGAGATGCTCGTGGTCATATAAGGCATGCTGTACACGGGCTTCCTGTCGTCGAACCCGAACGACCCGAGCGAGAACGGGACGCTCTACGCGAAGATCCTGCGCCCGGGGGACGTGTTCGTGTTCGTGTTCGTGTTCCCCCGGGGCCTGTTGCATTTCCAGTACAACATCGGGCAGGATGACGCCTTGGCGTTTGTGAGCTTCAACAGCCAGAATCCCGGGGTGGTGTCGCCGGCGAGGCTGCTGTCTGGGGCGGAGCCGCCAGTGTATGCTCGGGTGCTGGCGGATACTTTCCAGATTGATGAGAAGATGGTCGAGTATTTGCAGTCACAGCGATGGTGGGAATAACTAGATTATTTATATATATATATATATATATAGGTTAGTGATCAAGATATAATTAATTTTAAGTGTATAACTAGAGAACAAATCTCAGCCACACATTTTAATACTCCAAATTAATCTTATGGTTTAAATAATCTTGCAGATTTTTATAAAAAATAATAGTCAAAGGGCATTTTTGGAATTCAAAATCTCAAATGTATCAACGTGAATTGTCTTCTCCGCAATTTGTACAATCTGCATCTGAATTGTCTCCAGCCACCGCCATGGCCGGCCTCTCCGCCGCCGCCGCACATGCGCCAGTTCTTCACCTGAAGGCGTCCTCCGCCGGGCAGTTCACGGCGATGACGGCGGGGTAACATACAGCCGGTCTCACCCGAAACATCAACAGCCGCAGTGCGTCGGCCATGTCCCAGCAGATCTCCCGGAGCGGCCCGTAGCTGAAGCCAAACTTCACCGCGAATGGCCAAAGCAAAGACACCATCAGAAGCAGAGCTGCCCCGCCGAGCTTCGTTAGCGGCAGAACCACCACCGCCAAACCCATCTTTATAAATTAATGCTTGTACACACAACACTAATATATACAGACTATGTTTATTATTGAAATTATTATGAATCATGTTACAAGACAAAATTGGTGGCTTTATATTATTCGAGTAGGAAATTTCCTTGTAATTTCATGAAAATCGGACTTTATGAGATCAATGATGTTGATGGCAGATTTTTCCTTTATTTTATTATATTTTTTTATTGATTTACAAAACACATCACTCTTATTATGATTTTACTTCACTGTTGTTTACAAAACAAATCACTCTTAACATGATTTTACTTCACTCTTGTTTACAAAACACATCACTTTTATTATGATTTTACTTCACTGTTGTTTACAAAACACATCACTCTTATTATGATTTTACTTCACTCTTGTTCACAAAACACATCACTCTTATTATGATTTTACTTTACTCTTGTTCACAAAACACATCACTCTTATTCTGATTTTACTTCACTATTGTTCACAAAACACATCACTCTTATTATGATTTTACTTCACTCTTGTTCACAAAACACATCACTCTTATTCTGATTTTACTTCACTCTTGTTCACAAAACACATCACTCTTATTCGGATTTTACTTCACTCCTGTTCACAAAACACATCACTCTTATTCGGATTTTTACTTCACTCCTGTTCACAAAACACATCACTCTTATTCGGATTTTACTTCACTCTTGTTCACAAAACACATCACTCTTATTCTGATTTTACTTCACTCTTGTTCACAAAACACATCACTCTTATTCGGATTTTACTTCACTCTTGTTCACAAAACACATCACTCTTATTCTGATTTTACTTCACTCTTGTTCACAAAACACATCACTCTTATTCTGATTTTACTTCACTCTTATTCTGATTTTACTTCACTCTTATTCTGATTTTACTTCACTCTTGTTCACAAAACACATCACTCTTATTCTGATTTTTCATCTCAGGGACAGCTGAATCATTACTTTGGTTATAAGTTGTTTTAATCACTAAAATTCTAAAATGAAAATAATTACAGATCTTTGGTTACCTTAGCTTTGTCATTTAAGGTAATACCTCGATCCTCATCAGGTGAAATCTAAAAAAGTTTCAATTTAATTTCAAGTACGTGTGGGATAAATATGTACCGATTTTTTTTTTTTGGAGGTTAAGGGCTACTAATGAATTACGATACTCCATTATTGAAACACATTTCGTAATTAAACTGCATTTAATGTTTCACGCGGAATGATTGTTTGTGAAATCAATGACCTCCTTTTAGATAATAGTAATTCTTTCTTGTAATCCATATTCTTGAAACTAATTGCTCTGTGTAGGTGAAATGTTTGCCATTGTTATACAAGATTCTGTTTCAACAGTCCGTATAACTGAAAATACTCTCCTCCTCCACAAAAACCAACAGATCGCCGCCGTAAGAGACAGAAAGATGGAGCTCCAGCTCCGGCGGCGGCGTAAATGGCGGTGGTGGCGGCGGCGAAGGAAGAGCTGCAGCAGCAATTCACCACCATTTTGTGCGATACTAATTGCTTTTGGAGAAGAGGGAAGAGGAGAAGAGAGGAAGAGGATTGTCAATGACCATTATACCCCGCTTGGTTATTGTGGAGTAAATTTGTGAGAGAGGAAACTAATATTAGCCATTGATTTTTTTGATCTTGTGGCTATTATTTGTTCTCTAGTTATTTGGTTAAGAGGTGTTTGCCATAGATCACTACCCTATATATATATATATATATATATATATATATAGTAATAACTAATAACTAAATATCAATTTTGTATGTTAAAAATATCAATACAAAGACATAAATTTATCAATCTTTCTTTTGTTGATAAATTATGTCTTTGTGTTGATATTTAAATTTGCATGTTGTATTGATATAATTATGTCTTTGTGTTGATAATTTGAATACACAATATTGAAAGTCATTAATTATTACTGTAAATTAGTTAGCACACTAACGCAACCCTATATATATATATATATATGACAAGGGGATGTTATCAAATTGTAAACTTTAGATATTGTACAAACTTCAAACGTTAAATACCAGCAATAAAAATGTCAACGGTTGATAATGTGTTGACATTTTATGTTATTGTTATTTTGTCATCTGTTGATATTTTCTAATGGTCCAGATCGTAATTTAGAGTTTGCAAATACCCTATATATCAAATTATATAGTGTTAAATAAAAGATTATGTGGATATTTGTTGGTGTGTACTTGCATATAGCGTTGATATACATTATCAGTTTATCTCTCTTTGACCCTTGAAAGTTGTGGATTACTACTACATTTTAGAATTTGCATCAAACAATTGAGTTGTGATCTAAAAAATGGCACTACTAAAATCGAAAATAATAAAAAAAAATACTACTTATAGGGATGTCAATCGGGCCGGCCCGTCGGGTTTCAGGCCAATCCTACTCGCGTTGCGGGTCAATCGGGTGAGGGCTAATCGGGTTGTGATTTCTTTCGGGTTATAAAAGTTCAACCCTAACCCTAAAAGCTCGGGTTTCTGGCTAGCCCAGCGGGTTATTCGGGTTGCTTCCGATAATATTAACATGCGATCAATCCAATAAATAATGATTAAAATTAGTTATATTCATACAATGTAAAACATTTAATTATGAAATATTTGAGATGTATGCTTAAACTCAATCATAAACATGATCAAATACTAATATTTGAGATATTTCACGGAATTTTAATGCAAGTTTTAGAAATTTAAATATTTTTTAGTGAATTTGAAGTTTTAAATTTATTAATCAATTATTATATTAATAAAAATTCAATATATAGTTTGTATATTTAATATAAATTCGAAAGTTATTTTTTTAGTTATCTATATTATAAAATTAATCAATTAAGTGTCTAATTAGGAGTTAAAAAATAGAATAACAGAAATTTTATTGGGTTTTCGGGCCAGCCCATCGGGTTTTCGGGTCAGCCCATCGGGTTTTCGAGTCTGGCCATAACGGGTTGCGAGTTAATCGGGTGCGGGCTAATCGGGTTTTGATTTTATCGGGCTAGAAATTTCCAGCCCTAACCCTATAAATTTGGCGAGCTATTCGGGCCAGCCCACGGGTTAAGGGCTACATTGACATCCCTAACTACTTATGTTTAGAATTACTTGTTTGATTTATTAAGTAATTTTCAACATTTTACAGTGGTTTCTTCAAATACTCCCTCCGTCCGCAAAATATTGTCCATGTTTAACTCTGCACGGGTTCTAATAAATATAAAGAAAAGTGAGTGAAAAAAGTTAGTGGAATTTAGGTCACACATTTATATATTGGTTTTAAAATAGAATGTAAGTGTAATGAGTTAGTGGAAAGTGTGAACCACTTACCAAAAATGGAAAGAAAAAAAAAAGCAAAGTGGACAACATTTCGCAGACGGACCGAAATGGAAAAACTGAACAACATTTCACGGACGGAGGGAGTATTTTTTTTATACTGAAGTGGGGCAAAGCCTGAACAAGACTACATGCTATCGATTACTACTATAAGATATTCCTAGCATGCCATGTGATAACAAAATACCAAGATCTGTAGGCGACTGTTCAACAACACGCACTCACCTCTCGAAATTTTATGCATAGCGTGACAAAAAATCTCCAGCAAAATTTCCTTCTCGATGCACATATCTCACTATATACATGAATTTTAGAAAAAAATTTTCTTAAAGATCGAAACTAACGTGAGAAATTAGAATTTATGTGACAATTGAAAAAGGAAGTAATTTTGATTTATTTATTAAAAATAAAATTATGTGATAGACTGATAGTCAAAATTATGAGAGAAAGAGGTGTGAATAGAAAGGAAATACATACTCCTATAATGTTAGTAATTCTCAATTTGGGCCCAACCAAACTTAATAGAAAAGCCCAATACAGGAAAACCAACTAAAACTCTTTAATAGAAAAGCCCAATACAGGAAAACTAACTAAAACTCTCTCTCTTGTTCTTATGAAACTTCTCGTATCACATGACTCCTCCATCATCAATTCTCGCCTCGTTCCGTAGCAATAATAAAAATCCTCCAAATGTGTGTATGGTTGAAGTCCAATGTAAAAAAATTAGGGTTCTGAGTCAATGACACGGCCTTTAAATTTATGTTCTCTTATTAATAAAAAAATCCTAAATTACTACTCCTTCACCAACTACTACGAGTGTTCTCGTTGTTCCACTTCTCCGGACAGCTATCAACTTAAAGAGAAATGGACTGGGACTTGAGACACAAGAAGAGCTACCGTGGATTGAATGCCGAGTAGTGAAGTTTTTGGCTGTGCTCATGGGCTAGTGGTGTCATTCGGGTGGTGCTCCACGGCTGTGTTTTGGGGCTTTGGCCTTTTAGCCGCGGCAATTTGATGTTGGAGAGTTGTGGTGTAGATGGGATTGCTCATAGAAGAGGTAAATGAAGTCAATTGTCATACCCATTCATTTGCAGTGGGATGCCCTATAGGCAGCTCTATAGTTCGCCCTAAGCATTTTATTTATTTGAATATTTAAAACACTACAAAAATTTAAAAAAAAAAGCTTCATTTCATTGAAAGTTCAAAGGTTACAGTTTGAAATAATAAAAAAACTACAAATTCTCAATGGTGGTTACGATTCCAAACTTCTTCAATCATGTCGTTCATGAGCTGAGCATGGTCTTGTTGGTTGGGCATTGAGGCCTGTCTAGATAGAACCTCATTGAATCCCATCAGTAATCCTCGAACGTGGGGCTGGGTCGCCGTGCTGGAGCTAGATCCACCTTCATCATCGCCCCAATCGGTGACTCTTCCACCTTCGTGTTTGACTATCATATTATGCAAGATGCATGACATCGGCGATGACTTCCTTGAACCAGAAATGCGTCGGACCTTTCACTATTGCCCACCGCGCTTGGAGCACACAAATGCCCGTTCCACATCCTTCCGCGCAGCCTCCTGCTTTTGTGCAAATAAAACTCTCATGTCACCCATTTGGCAGCTGATCGTCTTCACAAAAACATGCCACCTTGGGTATATGCCATCGGCCAAGTAGTACACCATATGATATTGACGTCCGTTGGCAGTGAACTCGATGGTCGGGCCGTTGCCATTGCATTGCTCGGTTAAGAGGTTGGATGAGTTGAGGACGTTGATGTCGTTGTTCGACCCCGCTACACCGAAGTAAGCATGCCAGATCTAGAGCCGATGGTCAGCGACGGCTTCGAGGATCATCGTCGGGTGGCTGCCCTTATATCCACCAGTAAATTGGCCTCTCCACGCCGTCGGGCAATTCTTCCACTCCCAGTGCATACAATCGATGCTCTCTAGCATTTCAGGAAAGTCGTGGGCCGTCTCGTGCATCTTCATCAGGGCATGGCAATCCTCAGCATTCGGCTTTTGCAAATATGTGTTGCTATAAGCCTCCACAACTCCCCTACAAAAATTCTTCAGGCACTCGCGGCCATTTGTCTCCCCGACGTGAAGGTACTCGTCGAACATGTCCGTTGTGGTGTCGTAGGCCAACTGCCGGAGCGCAACCGTGCACTTTTGCAAAAGCGTATTACCGATACTGGAAGTATTCATCACGTGCCTCCAACGTTTGGACAATGCTGAGAAAAAGATCTCGTCGCATTCTAAAACAGCGGTGAAAAACCATCGGGCCCCAACGTGGTTGCTGGGCAAAATAGTCTGCGAACAGACGTTGGTGAGCTATGTCGTGCTCGCGGCGGACAAACGTCCGACGTCGAATCGGCCTCGGGATCTGCACCGCCGCTTGGCGCTCTATTTCGGCCAAGCATTCCGCCGCAGCCTCATGAACGCAATCGAATAAGGCCTGAGTCAAGGTCCGAGTAATGCCCTCCAATGTACTCCAATCGTCGCTGGGTCTCATTTTTTTAGTGAGAAAGATAGGGAGTGAAATATTGGTGTGTGGGGAAAGTGAGAGATAGGAGAGAATTATTGGTGTGGGAAATGGAAGAGAAATGAGGGTGTAAATAGATAAAAAAAAAAATCGGTAAAAAAAAAGGAAAACGCGTTGCATCGTCCGCGGTATGGTCCGCATCGCCCGCAGTGGGGCTGACGATACCGCGGACGATGCCTGGTCGAAGGCCTATCGTTCGCGGACGAAGCATAAGGCGCGGACCATGGATGTGCCATCATTCGCCTCACTGTGGATGCTCTTAGACCAACTTTATATAACGGTATATAAATTATTACTCACGTTCCACTAAGTTAACAGCTCATTTATAATTGCATTTATTAAAGTCCATGTTAACCAAAATGACGCTTAAGCCTAATCAGAGTTAAGTAATCGACCATGTTTTCATTTTCCGACTTGTCCTTTTATTTGACCACAAAAGTTGATAAAAGAAAAATATACCACAATGGGTGTGATTATTAATTAGTTACTATGAGTTATGAGAATTATAAGAACTCTAAATACTAGTATTACAACTTGTTATTCCACGTGGTAAAAGATTCTATAATTTAATTGCTAATTTGTTGTAATTCCAGAAATGCCCAAAAGACAATATCAAAGCCCCTACAAAAAGATGCCCTCATTCTAAAAATCTCCCCCAAACAACTCTTGTTTTCCTCTCCACACAGCCCCAAGCTTAATGTAGCTAGAGAGAGAGACGGGGGGAAATCATGAGTGAGTTTGAGTATGGACTCGAATTGTTGATTCTGTTTGCTGTATCTCTGTCCCTAATACTGTTGAATCTATATGGAAGAAAACAAAAAAGAGGCAATCTTCCACCAGGCAACATGGGTTGGCCTTTTGTTGGAGAAAGCATTGCCTACTTGAAGCCTCATCCAGCCAACACCATAGGCAAATACATGGAACACCACATCTCCAAGTAATTAATTCACTCTCTCACAATCACATCTCCAAGTATGAATAATGTAATTAACTAATTTTGATTCAGGTATGGGAAAATATTCAAGTCACATTTGTTTGGGGAAGCCACAATAGTCTCGGCCGACGCAGGGCTGAACAGATTGATCCTTCAAAACGAAGGGAAGCTCTTCGAATGCAGCTATCCGAGCAGCATCGGTGGAATACTTGGGAAATGGTCGATGCTAGTCCTGGTGGGAGATATGCACAGAGACATGAGGACCATCTCCCTTAACTTCCTAACCAACTCCAGGCTCAAGACCCACCTCCTCCGCCAGGTCGAGCGCCACACCGCCCTCGTCCTCTCCTCCTGGGCCCACCGCCCTGTCGTCTGCGCCCAGGACGAAGCCAAGAAGGTACTAGTATCTCATCATCATTCCATTTTGAATAATTTGTTTGTTTGATCAAATTAGCCTTGTCTCCAGTTCACTTTCAACCTGATGGCTGAGCACATAATGAGCCTGGAGGCCGGGGAGGCCGAGACCGAGCGCCTCAAGAAAGAGTACATCACCTTCATGAAAGGCGTGGTTTCGCCTCCCCTCAATTTCCCCGGGACCGCCTACTGGAAGGCCTTGCGAGTAACATACATACACAATTTTATTTTATTTCTAGGCTAATTAATTAAACTCTTTATTTCTTTTTTATTTTATTTTATTTTTTATAGTCTCGCGCCACAATACTGAAATTCATCGATTGCAAAATGGAGGAGAGGATGAAAACGGGGAGCAAAAACGAGCAGGATCTACTAGGATGGGTGCTCAACAATTCCAGTCTCTCCAAAGACCAGATTTTGGACTTGGTGTTGAGCCTTTTATTTGCTGGCCATGAAACCTCCTCAGTTGCTATAGCACTTGCTATTTACTTCCTGCAGGGCTGTCCCACTGCTGTTCAAAATTTAAGAGTGAAGTATTTGCAATAATTATTAAATAAAGTACTACTAATTAGTAATTGGTTAATTAATTTGATTACTTTATTAGGAAGAGCACTTGGAAATTTCAATCGCCAAGAAAGGAACAAGGGAATTGAGCTGGGATGACTACAAGAAAATGGAGTTCACACAATGTGTAAGAGTTTACTAATTAAGTAGTAATATAGTATTCATAATTAATAAAAGTGTGATGTAGAAATTATCAGGTTATAAGCGAGACATTGAGGTTGGGAAACGTGGTTCGATTTCTACACAGAAAGGCGATTAAAGATGTTAGGTATAAAGGTAAAAATATTTGTCAATTGATTAATTTTGGCTAATTGATTAATTAATTAATTAGAGAAAAATGACATATTTTATTCGGAAATAAAAAAGGTTATGACATTCCATGTGGTTGGAAAGTTCTGCCGGTGATAGCAGCAGTGCATTTAGATCCATCACTTTTTGACCAACCTTGGCACTTTAATCCATGGAGATGGCAGGTTAGTCTCTCTCTCTCTTCTCTTCTTCATATAATGCCACATTTACTAATTTCTAGCTTCTTTTTTTTTACAATAATTTTTATATAGCAATGGATCCCACATATGGTGTTATATATACATAGGAAGAAAGTTAGATTACACCATATTTTGACCCTTTTTTATTCATTACAGTATTTAACTTTATTCATCCTCCATGTCAGCTATTGTTATTACCAACATTTTAATTTTAATTGTTTTTATTCAAAAAGGTCAAAATGTTGATTAAAATAGTATATCAATCTATTATCAAAATTATAAAGTAATAGAGATAGAGATTTTTTTTATTACTATTAGTATTTTAGTGCAGAATGAGCTATGCCTCATCGTAAAAATGAATGAAAACTTTCAGAAAAAGAATTAGGCTAGTTTTTGTGCAAACTATTGATTTCCTGGGAGGATGTAGTACTATAAATCTATAATCTTTCTTAGTTAAATTTTATTATTCTTTATTTTTCGAAAGTACTATTCGTTATAATTGAGTGGTGATAAAGACTAGCTGTTAATTGGATTGAGTGCTTTTGTATTTTTCCTTATTTACAAATTCTAATCTGTTTATAATTGGATTTTGTTTTTGCGTGTATGAACACGTCTTCTTTCGGTAAAATTTTCTCCGCCAACCATAGGTTTTAAATAATTCACTAATAATTCATTTTTATCATTTAATTTTGGAGTTTAACTTTCTTGAAATCACATAAATGTGACAATCGTCAACTTAAAGCTCTTAAATCTGCTGTCACGTTGATTTGGTGATGATCCTTGCTCATCTATGTACCTCTTTATCTCTTATTTAAGGGTGTGAATGTCTCATTTCAAATGCATCCCATAATTAAATAATGTTTTGGAAATTATTAACAACTTTTTCTTGCAAAATCACGTGGACTTTCGTAACTCTAGAAGTTTGATGATGTTTGAATTTATTCACACACAGAGTCACAGTTAGTCAAGTTAAAGCATAAGACTATATATTAATGTTTATGTTTCTGTCACGCCAAACTTAATGTCAGTTGTCTCCACAAATTTGTTAGAAGATAGTGAGAGAAGTGTTACTTTAGTAGAAGATAATAACTTCTAGTCTACCACATTCACTCCACAGTGAAAATATCTTACTTGTCTCACCTTAATTAGAAAATTGTACTATTTTTAAAGAATTTACCCTTATAAAATCATAAACATTAAATAGATCTGCAACAATTCTTTTCTTAGGTACACAATGTCGTTCCATATTAATTAACTTCAAAACAAATTGTCATAAATACAATGCAAGACAAATATGTATAATGTACATATATGTATGCTTTTTGCCGTCACTAGTAAGCTTTTTCTTTTCTTTCATAAGTATAATTTTGGTAAAAGCTTCCGCATAGGAGTACTTAGCTTGGCATCTCTTGATTAAATCAATTAAAATTTGTGAATTCCTAATTAATTTCAAATTTAAGTTTGATTGTGTTTGATCACTATAATGTGTAGAAATTTATTTAGCTAACTATACATGAGATGGAGAGTATGCTCAATTTTCCCCTATAAATTTAGGTGTTGAATCTCGTATAGTAGATCGAATGTTACAATTAAATAAATAATATGCGATAAATTCTTTAGATTATGTAGGCACCGTATATTAGTAGTACATACAAAATGATTTACACAATATTGAATAATATATGCATGAATCTAATTAAGTGTAGTAGTCCTAAATTTGAGATGGGTCGAGGCATGTGGGTGTGGCGGTCAATCAATTTGCAAACAGCCACAATTGCTGAATACCAAGACGACACATGTCCCCAACATTTAAAACAAACCAATCTCCAAATATAAATCTAAAGATTCTCATTATTAATTACGTAGATTCTTTGGACCCTCATTTATCATTTAAAGGATAGACGTATATGAATCGCTCACCTAAAATTAATCACTAGCTGACTAACAAATTCATCTATTACTAATAGTAGATTCACAAATATGAATAGTTCTAACTTTCTTTTACATATTGATTTACAAATAATATTTTTTTAATATTTACATATAGCTTTTTTTAAACATGTTATGTTATGTATAATACTCCCACCGTTCCCGATTAATTGTCACTCTTTTTCATTTCGGTCCGTCCATCAATAATTGTCACACTTCATTTTTCTCATAAATGGTAAGTATGGTAAAACCAATATAAAAAAATGGGTCTCACATTCCACTAATTTTTTCAACCAACTTTTCTTTATATTTCTTAAAACTCGTGTCCGGTCAAAGAGTGACAATTAATCGGGGACAGAGGGAGTATGTTTTTAGATTGATCATGTTTCATGTTGTTAATTTTCAGTTTTTTACTCATTGAATAAACTCTTTGAGTGTATTGTGGATGGGAAAAGGATTCTATTTCTCTTGGAATTAAATGATTAATTCAGTTGAGTGTAACTTAAGGGTTCTATATAGTTCTAGTACTTATAATTGAGATGAGTCCAATAATAGGAATAATTGTGGGCAAGGGGTATATTGGGGTTTATAAGAAGTGAGTTGTTTGTGGTCTAATTATGAGAGAAGAAATAGGGTATTGTTTCTAGTTGTATTGTATCAATATAGTAGTAGTAGTAGTAAAATAGATCAACAATTTTAAAGATGAAAACCTACATGAATTCTGATTAATTGGATAGATAGCGTCAGTGATAATTCATCTTGGGACAATGTTACCTAGAATTAGTCTTGACTTATGAATTTTTATTTTTAATTTTTTTAGTGTAATAAAATTAATTATAGATAATTTCTAATCAATCAAAGCTCAAAATAAATTAATACTCAAGCAACCGAATACTATGAATCTATGATAGTTGAGTTACTAGAAAATATACAGAAATAAACAAGAATTTAAAAGCAAAATGGATTTAAAATAAATTGGAGTTATGATGGGTATGAAATGATGAATAAATAGAGGTTGCGTGGGCGAGGTGATTAATGTGTGCACGTGCGCCACTCCTTTCCCTTTCATTCTGGTCCCATTTTCATTAACAATTTTTACCTTTTGTCTTTTTCTCAAACGGCAGAAAATTGAAAAATGCTCCTCTTCATTCAACGAAATTATATTTTCTTGTTTAGCATTATTAATTAGAATAGATAGTTTATTAGGAAAATAGCAAAGTTTAAAAAAAAAAGAAAATGTACATAGATTTGACTTGTTTTGATTGCAGAGTGGTCGTGAAACAAAGAATTTGATGGCAAATGTACATAGATTTGACTCGTTTTGATTGCAGAGTGGTCGTGAAACAAAGAATTTGATGGCATTCGGGGGAGGTGGGAGGCTGTGCGCGGGGTCAGAGCTGGCAAAGATGGAAATGGCTGTATTCATCCACCATTTGGTCCTGAACTTCGGGTTCGCCTTAGCAGAATCCGATGAGGCATTCGCCTTCCCGTTTGTGGATTTCCCCAAAGGCCTCCCCATCTCCATCACCCATATCGACCCACCCTTTCTCTAGCTCTAAATATCATTCATTCACCCGACCTACTATCTATATTCTATACCAATTCAATCTAGGATTAATCATCTTCACTTTTGTAAATTACTATGCCACTCTTTTATTTTATTTATTCTTCTTGGATTTGCATTTCTCATGTAAAAACCTCATTCTCATCAGTTTGTTAAGAAGCTAAGTTTTGGAATTGGTGTGGTATTCCAATTAAGATCCTAGGCGAAGGAATTTGGATCCTCTAACGTGGACACAAGCAAAGCAGGAGGTGTTATTCCTAACAACATAGTATTAATATTATAATTTATAAATTAAATATTAAGTGGTGATGAATAAAGCAATGGAGTCAAAATCAACAAAACAATAGGAATGTTTAATTAAAATGATTGACCAACCAACGACTGCCACCGACTTACAACGCAGCCGACAAAGAGAAATCTTTGAATATCAACCGACAATCAGTGATCATCTATCTTAGATAAATGTAAAATAACAAATTAATCTTTTATTAATAGAGGATGAACTCCAAAATCATATTGCCTCATCCCCATTAAAACAGATTTAGAGGCGTTTTGTTATTTTCTGAAATACTGATACATGGGCTATAAATTGGGCTTGTTTAATTTATATTATTTGGGCCTGTATCATAAAAAACAATTAGTTGGGCTATTGACTTAAAATGTTAGTGACCCAGTTATAATTTAATTAAGTTAAGGCCGAAATTATTTCTTGAGCCTAACCGAAATAAATTGAACTTTAGATAGATTAATTAAATGGGCTAAAATACTCATGAGACTGTATTAATCGAGCAAAATCCGTTTTTTTATGTTATTAAACCAAAGGTATCCACAGATCGATCTCCTAGCCACTTGGTTAATCTCATGCCACTCGACTAGACCGTTGATGGGGTGCGTACTAAACAAGCCCAACAGCAATGACGGCCCATCAGCCCAAAGCCCAAGGAAGAGTATGAGTTCGGCATTACCAAAGAGTTCGGCCTCAGCCTACAGCTCGGTAAAAGCCAACCAATCAAGCTCTACTCTCAGATCGGCAACCAAAGCAGTTCGGTCGTGCGTACTAAACAAGCCCAACAGCAATGACGGCCCATCAGCCCAAAGCCCAAGGAAGAGTATGAGTTCGGCATTACCAAAGAGTTCGGCCTCAGCCTACAGCTCGGTAAAAGCCAACCAATCAAGCTCTACTCTCAGATCGGCAACCAAAGCAGTTCGGTCTCAGTATTCGACCGAACAAGGAGTTAGTGGACCCATACAGGATTTCCACAACTTCCAACACACCCACTACCACGTGGTGTCAACTCAGGCCACGATCGTAGGCCATGACCTACGCTACATCCACGATCTTAGGCCATGACCTACACGACATCCACGACTTAGGGTGGTGATGCAAGCCACGATCTTAGTTCAATATATAAATAGAACTTAGATCTGATAGACAAGGGTTAAGCTCTCTAGAGATAAAATATCATATAGCAAGTCTGTGTTGTAAGCTGTAATCCCAGATTAAGCAATACAACCTTGCCCTCCCTTCTTCCCGTGGACGTCGTGGACGTAGATTTACTTCAGTAAATCGAACCACGTAAATTCATTGTGTCGTAGTCTTTATTCTCTACCAGCATTTACTAACATCAGAAATTCGCGGATTCATCACTGGCGCCGTCTGTGGGAAACAGAGAACCAAATTTGTGATAAAGCGAATTTTTGACCCTTTTTCCACCCCAAAAAAATGCATACCAGATCACACACTACCCGTAATACCGTTCGTGAAAACCATGAGGAAGCTAGTCCAGCCCGCAGGTCCGGAAAACAGCCTCGGGAGACATCTACTTCCAGTTTTCACGATGAAGGAACAAGCCGCTCAAAAGGTCCACACACCGAGTCTTCCCAGCAGCCTGATTTGAATGAGGCTGTCAAGCTGTTCTTGGCTGAGAAGCAGGATGAGTTCTTAGCCTTCCTGCAAAAGAGCCAACAGCCGAAGACGAAAACGGTAGATTCTCCTTCCTCATCCAGACATGAAAGTCACTACCGCAGTAGTGCCGTGTCTTCCAGGAAGAAGAATCCTCAACCCCGACATGTTCCTGTTCCTCCTCGGTACCGGAATCACAGGAGATCTCCATCTCCTCCATACCGAAGAGATGTCGGGTTCGCCATGTACGGAGCATTGAAGACTCCGTTCTCGGACGATATCACCCGAACTCCCCTTCCACAGAACTACCGAACTCCGTCGATGACTTATGACGGGTTGGTGGATCCTCATGACTTCCTGGGACGCTATCAGTATAATATGGCGAACCAGGGTCTCAATGAGGTCCATATGTGCAAGCTGTTCCCCGAGCTGCTCATCGGGAACGCCAGAAGGTGGTTCGACAGCCTTCCTCAAGGCAGCATTAGATCCTACCGAGATCTAATGGATGCTTTCCACAGGAGGTTCTTTCAGAAAGCGGAAGCCCGAATTACTTCGGCTCAGCTGCTTTCTATACGTCAAGGTCGCGACGAAAAGATCAGCGACTTCCTGACGAGATTCCATAAGGAATGCCTACAAGTAGATAATCTCAATGATCTACTTGTCATTTCGGCATTCCAAAATGGAATCCTGCCCGGAGCTCTCTACAGAAAGCTCGTGGAATGCAGTCCGCAAACAGCTCAAGAGATGTGGGACATTGCGGACCAGTTCTCCCGTGCCGATGAGGCAGACCGTCGAAAACGGTCTTTAGACAGCTCATCTAGAGGAGACGAAAAGAAGCCCGATCATAGCGATCAGAGGCTTCCTCGCCGAACTCCTTTTGAAAGAATTCAAAGGGCACCGGTACAAGGCAGATTGGGACCACGTCTCAATCCTGAGAAGCCGCCCGCTCAGTTCGTACCATTAAACAAGTCAAGAGCGGAAATTTTCGAACTACATTCCGATATGTTCGAAAAACCAAGGCGGATGACGAAATCGGCCGCGCGCCGACCTCAGGATCAATATTGCTCCTTCCATCAAGACTACGGTCACGATACCGAGGAGTGCCGACATTTGGCTGCAGGTATTGATGCCCTTGTGAAAGCAGGGACGTTAAAAAAGTACCAAAGCAAGCAGCCGAAAAAGAACAAAAAGCAGGGAGGTGCGAACTGCGCTCCTCAGGATCCGAAAAGGCAACAGGATCCCGAAGACGATAACGAGCCGCAATATGATGGAGTAATCCTAACTATTGACGCTCTCCCTGCAGGGAAGACTAAATCGTCTCTGAAGTCATAGAGCAGAGGTTTAAAAGCTCGGTCTCCCACCCACAAGCAAACGGACTGAAGCCGTGATTCCGGTTGAGATCGGCATACCCAGTCCCCGAACTCTAAATTTCTCCTCAGAAATGAATGATGACGGACTGAGAGCCGAACTAGATCTGGCCGAAGAAAGAAGAGAATTGGCCTGCATAAAAGCAGCCAAGTACAAGGAGCAAGTAGCCCGGTATTATAACCAAAGGGTGAAAAAGCTGCAATTTCAAGTGGGAGATCTCGTCTTGAGAAACAACGAAGTAAGCCGAGCAGAAAAGCTGGGCGAACTCGAACCCACATGGGAAGGTCCATATCGGGTGTCAGAAGTCCTCGGCAAAGGGTCTTACAAATTGGCTCACATGTCAGGAGAACAGGTACCCCGAACATGGCACATTTCCAACCTCAAGAAGTTCCATTTGTAAGAGACAGTCCGGTCAGTCAATCTTGAGTCCTGTTCGGTCAATGTGCTTTCTTTGGTTTGCTTGGTCTTTGTTTGTCTCTGTGCGTTTTGTCTGTGTGTTTTGTCTGTCTCTGTGCGTGTCGTCTCTTACAAATGTTACTGAGGTATCTTGTTCTTCGAAGGCTGATCCCCTTTTTAGAACATATATAAGCCTACGATTGTGAGTCCAAGCTTCTAAGGAGGATACAAGACCACAATTCAGCTTAAACAAGCAGTTCGTCTGAAACGAACTGCAATAAGCCAACGATTGTGAAGTCCAAGCTTCTAAAGAGGATACAAGACCACAATTCAGCTTAAGAATCAAGCACTTCGTCTGAAACGAACTGCAACAAAAGTCCGATTCACGCGATAAAACTTGCCTGAATTAGGACAAGGGAAAGTCCGATCCACGCGATAAAACTCGCCGAATTAGGACAAGGGAAAGTCCGATCCCCAAATTAGGACAACGGAAAGTCCGATCCGAGCGATAAAACTCGCCAAATTAGGACACAAACCAAGTCCGGTCAAAGATGTTTATTTCATCAGACCAAAGACGAGTCCGGTCAAAGATGTTTATTTCATCAGACCAAAGACGAGTCCGGTCAAAGATGTTTATTTCATCAGACCAAAGACGAGTCCGGTCAAAGATGTTTATTTCATCAGACCAAAGACGAGTCCGGTCAAAGATGTTTATTTCATCAGACCAAAGACGAGTCCGGTCAAAGATGTTTATTTCATCAGACCAAAGACGAGTCCGGTCAAAGATGTTTATTTCATCAGACCAAAGACGAGTCCGGTCAAAGATGTTTATTTCATCAGACCAAAGACGAGTCCGGTCAAAGATGTTTATCTCATCAGACCAAGGACCAAGTCCGGTCAAAGAAGTTTACTTCATAAGACCGAGGACAAGTACGATGAAATTGTTTCGCAGAACTGTAAGTAAGCAGTGATAAAAGCGAAAGGAAAAAATTTCATTTATTAAATCTCGTTCGGCAGACAATTCAGCTCCCCTACGAGAAGGCATTACGCCATTACAAAGGACTATTCTACTGTCCTCGGTTGCTAAAGTTAAGCCACCTATCTGCAAAATCCTCTGGAAGCCGAGTTCGGTTGTTCCGAGCAGATGAAGAATAAGCAGGTCGACGAGATGCTATCCTCGACCCCACACCTCTTCCGCGAGCCCCAGAAGCTCTAACCCCTCGGCGATGAAGAGTCTCTGCAATAAGCATCTGCTGATCTTGCTCGCTCATAGTCACAACTCCTCGGCGAATTTCAGTCCGTCCCTGTCTTGACGATTCCGGTTGCTCCTGAGCCCGTTCTCGTCTTGACGTTTCCGGCTGTTCCGGAGTTCGTTGTTGACTTGGAGTAGGATTTTGAACAAGGGAACCAGAGGCTTGATCTGGAGTGCGAGCATCTGTTGGCAGGAAATGCCTAAGGAATCTCTCGATTGAGGGACGCCGGGAAAGAATGATGTCGTACCGAGAAGCCCAGCGCCGTAATGATTTCACAACTTGTTGGCAAGCCGAGCTCTCCAGCGCATTGTTCCTCCGGAGTACATGATATTCCTCCCACAGTTCGTCAACTCGACTCTGAACATCTGATATGGTCACTCCCCCGCGCACACGGATGTAATCCTCGTACGCAGTCCTCTCAGCAATGGTCGTATTCAGCTCGGCCTCCAGATCCTTCTTATCGGACTCTAAGTCCTTATTATCGGCCTCCAGCTTCACTAAACGAGCCAGAAGCTCGTCATTCTTCGTCTGATCGGCTATAGCTCTTTTCTCAGCTTCGTCTAAAGCTGAAGAGTACAGCCGTTTCCAGTGAAGTATCTCCATCTCCTTGAGTACAAAGCAGCTATATTAGTTCGGCAGCTGTACCGAGCAGATAGTAAAATACAACAGGAATAAAGGCGAGTACGAAAAGCTATACGAAGACAAGTGTAGAGAATTTTTCATTCACAAGGAAAATTTTTTACACTAGGAGGGCTTCAAGGCCATTTTACAAGGAAGAAACTAGAAGACTAAGAGAAGGGAGACGAAATCATACTCCGCCAGCTTCGTCTCCGGCTCCTCGGTCTGGTTCAGCTTCTTTCTCCTGAGCTACCTCAGCCTCGGCCTCGCATCCTGCCGGCCTCGCCTCCGCCTCCTGATCGGCTTCCTTCTCCGGATGCCCGGCCCGCTCGACTTCGGCCTCCTGCTCCAGCGGCTCGGCCTCACCCTCTCCGTTGTAAGTCGAAGCGGGTGAAACGGGTCCCACGGAGGCAAAGATAGCCTCCAGGTTCTCGTCCCGATCAGCTCGACAACTCCGGACTCGGTCTGCAGAAAGCAGGACCGAGGATGAAGCGAGCTCCTCAAGGAGCGACAGATTCTGAAGCCGAGCTGCTATCTCTCGGCTGTACAGAGGCAGCACGACGTCGGCCCCCTGCTCGCCCTTATCGGTAATTAGCCTTACCAGACTACCGACAAAGGCCAAGAACTGGCCGCTCAAAAAGAGTTTCTCCGTGTAAACACGGAGAGCCTCCCCCTGGGCAGCCACGGCGGCAGCCTCCTTCTGAGCCTCCCGGTGCTTCGTCTGCTCTTGCAGGATGATGAGCTGGTTTTTGGCTGACCGGGCTTCATCCTGAGCCGAGATCCTAGCAGCTCGGGCCCTCTCAAATTTGGCCTCAGCCTGTTCGGCCAGACTACGAGCAAGATGCAACTTCTTCTGCATCTCCTCGTAGTCGTGGGATGCTTTGGAGAGCTCCACGGAGACGAGCTTGGCTCTCTGAAGATGAACAAGGAAAAAACTCAACAGAATGGCCATCAAAAAATGTGGAAAAGAAGCCAAGTCAGAAAGCTTACCTCCACAAAATTCGTCGGCCATTGAAAAGGCTCAGGGACGTGTTCCGGGATGTCTGCAACCACCTCGGAGATGACCAGGTCTTTCCCCGGCACTCTTGGGGACTCATGAAATTTCCCCTTCCCTTTAGCCGAACACGGCTCCGGCTCTTTCGGATCCGAAGAAGAGGTTTTTTGCCTCTTCGGATTCTTCTCGGCTTCAGACGCCGAGCGAGGGGCTCTCTGCCTCTCCGGCTCCACAAGCTCGGAGGACTTTCGGATAGCCTTATGCAGCAAGTTCACTGTCAAAAAACAAAAAAAAAAAAAAAAAAAAAAAACAACAAAGTCAGATTTTCTTCGTTAAAGCAGTAGAGCATAAAGATAAAGAGAAATCCTCACCCTCGGCCTCTTCGTCCGAAGACGAGATGTCGAACACGACGTCGCCCTTGACGAGCTCAGACTCCGTGTATTGTTTCCTAACTATGGGAATCTTGTTGAGCTCGCCATCGAGCTCGTCCAACGGTTCAGGCCGAGGATGACGGATAACGGACTTCGGCCCTCTCCAGGGAAAACTAGGAGCCGCGGTCCTATCATAGTAGAAGAAGCGGTTTTGCCACTTCGGCCACTTCGTTTTACAAAAGGCCCTAAAGGGCTGTACAGGGATCAAGTAAAACCAAGACCCCTTCCTCTTAAATTGAAAGAATTTAAGGATCGCCTTCAAAGACAAATCCCTTCCTAACTTACGGAGTTCGGCAGCGAAGGCCGACAAGTGCCTCCAAGAGTTCGGAGTCACCTGGCCTAAAGGAAGCTGAAAAAAATCTAGTAAATCTATAAAGGCAGAAGGGAGGGGGAAACGAAGCCCGCATTCTAAGCAGGCCTCGTACACGGTGGCGTAACCCTCCGGCGGGGAGTCAGCCCTATGATCACCGTCAGGTACCACCGCCTTCCCCCCAGGAAAAAAGTATTTTTCGGGTAGGGATATCACAGTATCCTTACTCAAAATACTATGGAAATACTCTACGGTCTTCTCCCCGGACTCTTTCCGGCCAGAAGACCCCTTACCGCCTCTCCTACCGCTACCCGACTCCGAAGAAGAAGAAGAAGACATTTTTTCTTACTTTTTGAAGGTGAAGAAAGTCTGAAGAAATTCTTGAAAGCGGAGAGAGAATTTTCGCAAAAAAGAGAGAGTGCAGAAGAAGCAGTCGCAAAAGTGCTTCAATGATGAAGAAAGGAGGTATTTATCAGATTCGGCGAAGATTTCAAAATCGTCGCACCGTTTCGAATCCCACCTTTTCAGGATTCAACGGCCGGATTTTACTGTCGCATTTAATGCAGTCACGTGCAAGGCACGTCCCCTGACATCAGCCTCCCCCTTGCCTTTATCCAGAATGCCGAAGTGACTCACTTCGCCGAAGAGATTCACTTCGCCCTTCGGGGGGGGTAGTGATGGGGTGCGTACTAAACAAGCCCAACAGCAATGACGGCCCATCAGCCCAAAGCCCAAGGAAGAGTATGAGTTCGGCATTACCAAAGAGTTCGGCCTCAGCCTACAGCTCGGTAAAAGCCAACCAATCAAGCTCTACTCTCAGATCGGCAACCAAAGCAGTTCGGTCTCAGTATTCGACCGAACAAGGAGTTAGTGGACCCATACAGGATTTCCACAACTTCCAACACACCCACTACCACGTGGTGTCAACTCAGGCCACGATCGTAGGCCATGACCTACGCTACATCCACGATCTTAGGCCATGACCTACACGACATCCACGACTTAGGGTGGTGATGCAAGCCACGATCTTAGTTCAATATATAAATAGAACTTAGATCTGATAGACAAGGGTTAAGCTCTCTAGAGATAAAATATCATATAGCAAGTCTGTGTTGTAAGCTGTAATCCCAGATTAAGCAATACAACCTTGCCCTCCCTTCTTCCCGTGGACGTCGTGGACGTAGATTTACTTCAGTAAATCGAACCACGTAAATTCATTGTGTCGTAGTCTTTATTCTCTACCAGCATTTACTAACATCAGAAATTCGCGGATTCATCAACCGTTGAATTAGCTAAATCCGTATATTAAATGAGCTTATAGTTAATTAAAGTGGATATTAGATAAATTCCAAAGTTGATCCCTTATTTATTTTGTTAGTAGATTAAAGTGGATATTTGTTAAATCCCAAGTTATCCAAAATTATTCTAGGAATAAATTATTATGGTAGACCAAACCATATCCCACATCGGAGAATGGACCAGAGTTGCAAGCATATAAATGGGTTTCCCCAACTTCATTAGTTTGAGGCATTTTGGGGAGTACCCCAAAAGCAAAACCGTGAGGGGTTTGCCCAAAGCGGACAATATCATACTAATGTGGAGTTCGGGTGTGCATCGCCGATTCCCAACAATTATGGTATTGATTTTTCCATTGTAATGCAATAATTTAAATAATACTACTACAAAGATTTAAATTATTGATTTTTAGATAACACACAAAGAATTAAATAGTTTGCTTTGAGATAATATACAGAAATTTAATAATACCACAAAGATTTTTTGTCATTAAAAAATCACAATAGAAGTAAAAGTAAATAAAAGAGGTATATCATCTATTTATCTTTTCAAAAAGTGAAATATACCATTCCAAAAAGTAAGACATTCCAAAAAACAAAGATGTATATAAAAAGGTAAATATTTTTTTAAAAATAAAATAAAATAATAATACATTAAAAAAACATAAAATGTTATACATTATCAAATACCTTCCCCTTGGAGAATGGTTTTTCATGAAATGAATGCAAATATGGTAGTTACACCCTTCGTACATCATTTAAAGAGCCCTTTTGCCATTTTGGTTTGTCTACGATTTATAGAACCATTTATTTTATTCCACTTCTAGAATGCAAACCATATATTCCACCAACTTTTTACACTCACAATCCAATATAAACTAATACTTTAAAAGGGTCTCACGTTCTACTCACATTCTCTTTTTACTTTTCTTCACAAAGTCAAACAATTTCTTTAAACCCGAGCCGAGTCAAAAGGGCTCTTTGAATCGTGGACGGGGGGAGTATAAGATTTTACCTCTCCAATGATGGAGAAGTAAAGATACCTCTTCAAAATGAGAAAATGTATAATACTTCTCAAATATCTCTCCCGTTGTAGAATGATTTTTCATGAAAAAAAAGTAAATATGGTAATTATATAACTTTAGCTATGTATTTAACTCTCCCCTTGGAGATGCTCTAACTCACTCCTCAAATTAAGCTAAATGGTCAAATATACCCCTCAAACACTGAAGGGTAAATAGTAAAAATTGAAACTGAATTTGAAATTTCTGAATTTTTTAAATAAAAATATAATTTTATAAATATTGGATATCAAAAGATGAAAACCGCATTTTTAGGTACTAGTACTAATTTTTTATAATTCACTGTATAAACTTAGGGAGTGAGGGAGTACTTATCTGTAGTAAAAATGTAAAATTCGGTCCCACGCGGTTAGATAGTGCAACGGTAATCTTTCAAATCAGAGGTCGTGAAATAAAAAAGTATCCAAAGTCGTAGTAGGAGTTTTTTTAATTTCAGATAGTACTAAAGATTGAACTACTTTTGTTCTAGCTTTATAAAATAGAGAAAAGAAGAATTCGGTGGACTTGAATTGAAGTTTATATAAGCTTCAAGGTGCAGTTAACCTCCTTTTTAAATATTTTTCTCTCTTAATTTCTTATGTAAAATAGAGTTCACATTAAATTATTACTCCAAATATCTACTTGAAGGTGATTTTTTAGTCATACTTACTCACGTCACTCGCAATCTTTAATGCATTTTAACTAGTACTATCACATAAAATCTCAATGGACTATACTAGTATTAAAGTTCAATTAAAAATATCTAACTCTTTCCAGTTCTGTACCATCTATAAAAAATATAAGTATTTTTATTTATAAAAAGTTGTTCTCCATTCATTATTTATATAAATAAATTTACTTGTATCACTAAAGCAACTATTATAATTCATTAAATAATAGAGATAATAATATACTAAGTTTCACTATTCACTAACATTACTTTAGCTACTCTACTCCTCGTATCTCTTACTTTACCAATTGTATATTAGTTTCCATATCATTTCAAATGCACATAAAAAACGGAGGGAGTACAATATGCACTTTGGGTTCGGCACGAGTTTTAATGAAAAATTGGTAAAGTAAGAGAGAGGTAGAGAAAAAAGTAATTATAGTATTTTTAGTGGGAAATGGATCTCACTCATTAGAGAGAAAAAAGTTTTCAAAATTGAAAAATGCATATTCTTGTGGGACAGACTAAAAAAGAAAGATTGTATATTCTTGTGGGACGGATGAAGTATTATATTGTTCTAATGTAGTTGAGACATTTTTATTTGACACGAAATTTAAGAAATTGATATATTAAAAGTTCAAGTGAGGGGAGTAAAATAAAATATGAAATAAAGTAAGAGAGTAAAATATAAAAATGATACTAATTAAAGACTCAATAATTAAAAAAAATACAGGAGTATAAATTAAAAAAATTAATCAAGTCTCTTTGTAGTTGAGGGTGTATAAATTTAAAACAACAAATTAACTGTAAAATGTGTGATGAGAGTAATTTGAAATCAGTCCTCATCCAGTAGTTCACAATCAATCAAGCTGAATTCCCACTGCTCCACTCCCTCTCTCTCTCCACTGCCTCCGAGCTGTGCCCACTCTATGTGTGAGCTTCTGAAGAAGAAGAAGAAGAAGAAGAAGACGAAGCAGCAGCTCCCTACTCTCAGCACTGCGTAATCAGAAATGGCATACATATGTACGGACAGCGGAAATCTAATGGCGATCGCCCAGCAAGTCATCCAGCAGAAGCAGCAACAAGAGCAGCAGCACCAGCACCAGCACCAGCACCAGCAACAGCACCTCCTCACCCCCAACCCCTTCTGGCCTCCCTCCTCCTATGCCCCCTTCCCCGTCTCCGACCCCTTCCCCGTCCCCTCCGCTCCCGACCCCGCCTTCCACTTCCCCAACCTCGATCACCCCTCCACCCTCTTCCGCCTCTCCGACGAGTTCGACTCCGTCGAGTGGATGGAAAGCCTCATGTGCCCCGCCGCCGACTCCACCGACACCCAATCCGATTGGCACCCCACCCCCCTCTACCCCTCCGACCCCTTCCCCCCTCCCTCCGATCTCATCTTCTCCCCCTGGGCCCCACCCTCCTCCGATCCCCCTCAATCTCACCCCTCCAAAGACGACCAATCCCCCATTCTCTCCGCCCTCATCGACTGCGCCTGCCTCTCCGACTCCGACCCCGAAACCGCCTTCAAATCGCTGATCCGCCTCCAGGACTCCGTCTCCGACCATGGCGATCCGCTCGAGCGCGTCTCCCACTACTTCTCCCAAGCCCTCTACACCCGCGTTTACCAGCAAAGAGACAAATCCTCCTCCTCCGCCTCCGCCGCTACTTCTGCTGAAGAATTCACTCTATCCTACAAGGCCTTCAACGACGCCTGCCCTTACTCCAAATTCGCCCACCTAACCGCGAATCAAGCCATCCTCGAAGCCACGGAGAACGCCACCAGCATCCACATCGTCGATTTCGGCATTGTGCAGGGGATCCAATGGGCCGCCTTCCTGCAAGCCCTAGCGACCCGACCCGCCGGGAAACCCAAACGCATCCGGATCTCCGGCATCCCCGCCCCGGCCCTCGGCGATTCCCCTGCCCCGTCGCTGCTCGCCACCGGCAACCGCCTCCAGGAATTCGCCAATCTGCTGGATCTCGAATTCGAATTCGACCCGATCCTCACCCCGGTCCACGAGCTCACCGCCTCGAGCTTCCGCGTCGACCCGGACGAGGCCGTGGTGGTCAATTTCATGCTTCAATTGTACAATCTGCTCGACGAGAGCGACGACGGCGTTGAGGCCGCGCTGAATCTCGCGAAGGGATTGGATCCGTGTGTTGTCACATTGGGGGAATACGAAGTGAGCTTGAACCGGGTCGGGTTCTTGACCCGATTCAAGAATGCGCTCAAGTACTACACCGCGGTGTTCGAGTCCGTCGAGCTGAATCTAACACGTGAAGCCCCGGAGCGGATTGAGCTCGAGAGGCTGCTGCTCGGGCGGAGGATCGCCGGAGTGGTGGGCCACGGGAACCGGAAGAGGGAGAGGATGGAGGATAAGGAGAGGTGGAGGGTTTTGATGGAGGGCGCCGGTTTCCGGCCGCTGGCGTTTAGCCATTACGCGATCAGCCAGGCGAATATACTTCTGTGGAACTACAGCAGCAGCAGGATGTACAAGCTCGTTGATTCTTCGCCGCCCGGGTTTCTGTCGTTGGCTTGGAATGAGGTTCCTCTTCTTACTGTGTCTTCGTGGCATTGATCGTTTGTTTCGTGCCCTTTGTATGATCTATGATTTGTTGCTTGGCATGATCAAAAAGTGTTTAATTTTGAAGAGAAATGTTAGTCCAATCTAAGATGTATGGAAGATAGACTGTAGTATAGCTTGATAGTTTTGAAACTATGTTTGTAATCTCATTTTGTTCATCTCATTGCATCATGAAAATCCTTTATTGATATAATTAGTGCTTAATTTCAAGATATGTGAGTAGTATTTTTGGTTGGTTTTAGGTTGATTTAGCATGAGATTGGAAAGATTGTAATAGTGCATATAACTATGAATTTAATGGTGGTTATGTGATGTGATCCTTCACTAGATGACTCGAACTGTTGGCCTACCGGTTGTAGGAAAACGGCTTACCAATTAAGTTGTGCTTCGTCGTCAATGTGATCTAAAGATTCTTGATGCAATAATTGGTTTTCCAAGTATAGTGAAAGTAGTAGCTCTCTCTTCTAAATAAGAACATCATTTTCATTGGGTAGGGATATAACTAAGGGGGTTGGGGGGGTTCTTGGATATGGACTTGGTTTTGAATTATTTGCACCTTATTGTCCATGATTATGAAGTGATCAGTGTTAGGGGGACCTTGTGATGGTAATGACATGTGCTTGACTTAATGTCCATTCATTCCGGAAATTTTGGTTTAAGGAGATGAAGCGTGAACCCTCCAGGGGTGTTCGGTTAGCAAGATTGTATCTCGGGATTAAATATGTAATGTGTTTGGTTCATGAGATTCAATCTCACAACTCAATCCTAGATTTTATACTGGTATTATTTTATTTTGAAAACTGAACGCCACCTCATCTCTGTATAAATGTAGATTGATGGTGTTGTAACTATGGAGCTTCTGCTTGTTTTCTTCAATAAAATCTACAATAACATGAGATGAAAAAAGTGTGAAGAGTATAAGAATGTGAGGAATAATTTTCTTCTTTGGCTTATCCATAATTGTATGATGATAGATTTGTTAGGAAGGACAAAGCATACTTACTGGATACTCCGTACAATACATGAACTGTGATAACTGATCTCTTCGAAGAAGGAACTGATTTACTTGTTTTGATTACAACTTAACATCTCATTATATCACTGGAAGTTTGTAGATTATGTTGGCAATAATAGTAAGTTTGTTTTGTTTCATTAGGCGTGCCATTAACTGAAAAGCGTAACACGTACTACTACCAAGTTTGTGTTCAATGGATCAGTTCTCACTACGTGAATTGATTGTTTATTTTGGATATACCTTTAACAAAAATTACTTGCATGCATCTACGAACGATTAGTGAGTTAATCGTGTGCTCTTGCACCAACCAAAATTGGAGGTTATGTTTTACTCTCTCTCTCCCAGACTCTTATTTGATTATGAATTATGATACTGATGTGTCCCACTTATATATATGTGTATATACTCCCTCTCTGCCATTAAATATGAAACATTTGATTTTCGACACCAAATTTTATGTAGTGTTGTTTTGTGAGTTAATGGAGAGATAATAAAGTAAGAAAGAGGAAAAAGTTGAGATAGTGTTGTTTCTTCCATTTTAAGAAATGTTTCATTTTTAATTGGACAACTAAAAAAGGAAAGCGTTTCAATTCTAATGGGACATAGGGAGTACATATTAGTTTATAATAAAATTTCAGTGAAATAAGTTAGCGGAATGTAAGATTACTTACCATTTATGGTAGATTTACTTACCATTTATGGTAAAAATGAAATATGACTCTTATTGTGGGACGGATGAAGTATAATACTCCATCGCCCCCGTTAAAATTGTCCACTTTTGACATTTTTGTTTGTCCTTCATTAATTGTCCATTTTTACTTTTTTACCATAAATAGTAATATGTCTCCTATTTCACTCAAATTTTATTATAAAATTAATACTATATAAAAGTGTGAACTATATTCTATTAACTTTTTCGACTAAAAATGGGAGTATTTCTTAAAATTTGTGTTGAAATTAAAGAGGACCATTATTGAAATCGAGTTAGTAGTTACTTTAACTAAATTCTTACTTTTCGAACGAAATGCTATCAAAACGTGTACATCCTAAATTCCTATATATGGGTACAGTCAAATAACACAACTGCCAATGGATGGCGTACCGTTGCAGACTCGTCGAAATTGACAAACACAATAGATGAGATGAGATGAGATGAGATGAGATGAGATGAGAATAGGTCATTACCACAATACCACTGCTCAAATTTATTTTTTCCATAGATTGTGTTAATTACTGTGAATTTTTCAACATAATTCAAATCTACGTGACGTTTTAATTCTAAACATAAGTTGATTAATGTGGCATTCCATATTCTCTGCAACTTACTTACAGACAAGCAGCGGCGGACATAGGTGGAGGAGGTGGGCCCTCTCAAACTTTTTTTTTTATAATAAATTTCTCCTATAAATTTTTTTACAAACTATCTTCTAAGTCATAATTTCCTAACATGACCTTTATGATAATTGGATAAAATGCAGATTGTAGATATTGTAACTCCAACCTAGATCTGGATTGTTAAAAAATATCAATAAATGATAAAATAACACTAATAAAAATTTTCAAAACAATTTTAATGTAATATTAATAGTATATTGTGTTAACTTTTTTTATTGCTATTATTTTATTTATCAATTAATATTTTCAAACTATTCAAATATAATTTATAATTTATACTATAATATTTAGACTTTGATTCATCATTGAATGAGAGTACAATGACCCACAATTTCGTTAACTAGAAGCTAAACTAAACATGCATCCGATTCTGACAAGTCTATCTTGATGATCTCTCTCTCAGACGAAGTAATCCGAAGAAAGTTCCAGACGTCACACCTGTCTAGTACAACTGACACGTGGAAGCCACATAGAGCATGCACGTGATCGCTTGCTAAACATATATAAAATCAGCTATTGTAAGGTTGGAGAAAGATAAGAGAAGCATGCTTAATGCATTGAAATTAGCGAGACCGCTTCAGCAAAAATCTCTCACCTCATTTCCTCTACAAAACTCCAATCACATAGCCCCGTCTTCTGCAATACGATTCGCGTCCTCCTTCAAAATGGATTCGCACAAACAAAAACAAAGGGAGCCTGACTCCAAGAAACAGACGGACTCTGAATCCAAAACAGTCTAACTTTATGCATAATCTCTTAATGAATTTGTTCTGTTGCTTATAAAAAACAAGTTGTTATGTTGTGTTTATTAACATGTTCTCTTGCTTGTAGTTGTATTTATACAAAATTAAGTTGATTGATAGAGCTAGTACTTTTTTTTATTATCGTTGGCAATTTAAACTAAAACTAGTACTTCCTCCTTATCGTCTTTGAGAAGTATGATCATTTAATTTGGTACGGTCTTTAATGCATAATTGGTAAAATAAGAAATGGATAGGTTAATAGGTTAGGAAGAAGTTCATACTCTTCAACTTCAAGGAGGACAAAGGAAGTATAATATAACTATTTGACAATCGGTGAAAGAAAGAGAAGAGAACTGAAATCACGTTTCGTGGGCCCCGCCTCGTGTTACTAGTTGATTTTAGAATGGAATCCATGAATTTGGAGTTTGGTTTATGGGTCATGAAGTGAGTTTGTTATGTGTTATGAGTAGTATAGGATTAAGTTAAAGCAAAGATGAAGATGAGATTGGTGAGTGGGGTTGATGTGTATGTATTTTGATGGTGATGAAGGGACTCGATGTCTTCTTATGGCGAAGGGTATGCGAGCCGGTCGGATGAAGAGGGGTTTGGCGGAATCTACGGTGAGAAGCAATACGTTTCTAAGGGCGGAGAGGAGAAGGCTGTCCAAGATGAGTTTGACCATAATCAAGGAAGCCATGTCAAGGAGGAGGAGAATGAGAAAGCTCGACACCAAACTAGCGTTGACTGAGTGCAACCGCTTTTATGTGCTTTTGTAGTTAGTGTAATGAAATTATGTAATGGAATATGAGTCCCTGATAAAGGATAGGATCCTTATCCAAGCCACGCAAGTTAGTTTTAAGATGATTATTAGTTTTAAGAAGATTGATTTTGTATTAAATGAAATTATGTAATGGAATATGAGTCCCTGATAAAGGATAGGATCCTTATCCAAGCCAGAGAAGATGGAGAAAATTGCAGTAAAATCATGCTCGGTCGATAATTGGTAATTTGTGAATTCGAAACGAAAAAAAGTAAAGACGATAAAAGGTAAAATAAATTATTTTATTGCATTTATTGCTTGATTGAGGAGAATAACAATAAATTATTTTATTGCATTTATTGCGTGATTGAGGAGAATAACAATAGCTCTATTTATAATATTAATATTAACTTAATGAGCAAGACAAGTAAGATATGCAATTAAATAATAATGCAAGATATAATAGAGATATAGAATAATGAGCGTATTAGTTCCACCTTGAGGAGATTGGGGGATGTATTTAATGTCTATTTTTGGTAAGATTTTAAATGGAAAATGATATAATGAGACAAATTTTGTGGGATGAAATCCATAATTGAAATTTAAAAAAATCGAATTCGAATTTGAAATTAAGCTTAAAATTGAGATTGGCAATGGGCATCCAATCCAATCCAATCCAAATTCAGTAGCAGAAAGGAAAAAATAGATTCAGCCAATATCATAGCAGAAGTTAAGCGAGGACAGTGGAATAAAATCAAATATTGCAGATCATAACAAAATCATGATGTAGTAAATCAAGTAAGCTTAAAGTAATGTCTCTCACCTTCAAGTTGACCTACCAGAGTGAATATGATCTCCATCGGTAATAACGACCAATTCTCCACCATCGGTTGACTCGACAGCGACAGAACAGAACAGCCAATGAGATCGCGTTCACGGTAAAATACACTATTTCGTTAAGTTGCAGGCGCTAAGAGCATTAGCAATGGGGCGCCCTATGGCACGCCACGTCAGCAGTTTTATCCTCCTACCTCCCCACCTGCAGTGGGGCGCCCTATGGCGGGCCCTAAGTTGCGCCCTATGACGCATCACATCATCATTTTATTATTTTGTTTAATTAATTTAACTGTTTTCAAATAATAAGTAACGGGTAAATAAAAAACGGTCTAAATAACAAACGGCGAAGTTTTAATAAAAAAAAGTTACATCATTGAACTAATAAAAAAAAAACTAAGTCAGACCAATTCCCAACTTCCGACGCAGCTCATCGAGTAACGCCCGGAGATATTCGGCTTCGTCGGGGTCGGTACACTTCTTGAGGGCCCTGTGCGTCTGCAGCATCGTCCTTGCCATCGACGTTGTTGCTAACGACTCAAACGCGGTGGCCGTCTGGGTCGGGAGCTCTACCGGGACCGGAACTTGGGTTGCAGCGGTCGACAATGAGGTCGCGGTCGCCTTCCCCTTGGCCTTCGCAGCCTTGACGCCGGAAGGACACCGGTGTGCCGGAACTCCCTTCATCCACGTACGTCCGGTTGAGGTCAACCGGGTGGTTGCCGCTGCCGCTGCCGCTGCTCGTGTAATCACCAGCTTCAGTGGTCTTCGTCCTCTTCGGCGCACCAGTGTGCAGAATTCCACCTTTGAACTTCTGCTTGTCCCTCAAGAGCGCCCAGATGGCCTCGTGCTTGAAGTCGCCGTACATCGACCGGTACGACAACAGCGCTTTAGCGCGCACGTCGCTCGCGCTCTCGCCGCTCCCCTATGACCGCGTGAACTTCTCGAACTCCGCCGCGTACAAGTTCACTTGCTTCTTGACTTGATCCCAGTGCTTGCGGAGTTGCTCACGCTTGCGCTTGTACGCGGTCGGCGGCTTCACCGAATTGTAGAGGTCCGCGATGCGTTCCCAGTACGCGATCTGTCGTTGGTTGTTCGCGAATATCGGATCTTCCGATATATCTACCCAACACCGGGCCAAGGTGAGAGTTTCGTCGTCGTTGTAGTTCGTACGGCCGGGGGCGCACTCATCGCAATCACCGGGAGGCGGCAACTTCTGCGCCCGCTGCCGGTTCCGCTTCTTTCTGGCTGGGGCGGAAGCGGTCGCGGCGGGGTCGGGATCGGCCGCTGCGGTTGGGCGGTGCGGAGACGGCTCCATGTCAGACAACCCATACGATTCCATACTGAAATCGGGATCGTAATGGGCGTTGGTGTCGAACGAACGATAATCGCCGGGTTCTGTACCCGGCCAATGCGCCCCTGCGCTAAACGTATGACTATTGGGGCTTGAATCCATTTCGTAGTAATTATGTAATTGTAAGTTTCGAAAATGAAATCGAGTGAAATGAAATGTTACAAATGAACGGTATTTATAAAAAAATGAAACCGCGTGCCATCGTCCGCGGTTGATCGTCCGCGACCTCCACAATGGGACAGACGATGGCGCGGACGATGGCCATCGTCCGGGACAGCCGCAATGGAGCGGACGATGGCCATCCCTCCGCGACCGAAGTATAGGGCGCGACTATCGGGCGTGCCACAATGGGTGCGGACGATGGATGGCACGGACGATGCGCGCCATCGGGCGTGCCATCGTCCACCCATTGCGGATGCCCTAATAACTCGACTTTTAATTATGAAGTGGTAAATTCATATCATTGTACAGACTTAAAAAGCCTTGCACATCCAATCCAATTCTTAGAACAACAACAATCAATAATGTTACTCCAAAATAAAATTCCCGATTAGCCATATGATCAGCTATAATTATATAATAATACATTTGGTTCAGCATGGCTCTGTATCCACCTCGGACTTGGAATGACCATTATTAGTCTTGTTGTCGTAGCCGTTGGTTCGATCCAACTCCCAATACTTGGCTGTTTTGACATCGTCTCCCGCCATCAATCTCGAAAACTCCTGGTGATCGTATTCCAGCGTTGCCTTCCCTCCAAACTCACTCGGCAGATTCTCGGTGTCGAAAAACGACTTCATCTTCTCCAAACTCTCCTTCTTGTTCGGGTACGCAAAATTTATCTTCTGAAATGTTTTCTCATCAACAAAGTATTTCACAACCTGCACAAACAAACCCCTCCACGTCAGCAATCTCCCTTCCCGGACCCCACCTAAATCGAAAAAATTGCTTGTATTTCGTACCTTCCAGAATGCCTCGAAGAATCTCGGAGGGTTGTAGAGGACGACAACGGCAAGCCTCTCAGGGTAGTGGTTCTGCAAAACGTAGATGATATCTCGCGATGTTTTGATGGAGATGTTGGTGTTTATTGTCCACCCGTTGAAGTCTATAAGCCACGACATTTGCTCTTGCCCCTCGGGCAGGTTCAAGATGGCGTTCTCCATTAGGTACACAAGGTGTCGGATGTTGCCCTCAGACGACGTTGTGTTCTGTATTAGAGAATGGATTCGTTGCATATGAGAGATTTCTTTCCATCAAAGGAACCTCCGGAAAAAACAAAGACTGACTGACCTGCTTCCCGGGCCTCATTATGAGGACGGTTCTCCCCTTCCGGTCATGGAAATTAGCTTTCGAGACCTTGCCTGTTTCACCTTCATGTGCTACCTCATGCTGTTACATAAACATGAAAACACATTGTCAATGAGGACATGGCTTTTCGAATAAAATAAAAACTTGGTAACAGAAAACTTCGATATACTGCTGAATAATACTAACCCAACGGATTTCTTCAGGTTTATATTCTGATCTCCACTTAAGAGTAGCTTCCAGCATCTTTTTGGCTTTGTCGAGATTCCAGTTCCGAGCTTCCAAATATCTTCTCAAGCATGCATCGGAGCAAAACTTTAAGCTGCGACCAGAAAGTGGACCAAGAGCATCCCTGAGCTGTTTAACCTGTCATTTCCTTACTTATAAGTAGTTTGAAATGAGCCGAAATAGAAAAGTGCAAGTAACATGAGACAAAGGGAGTCTCTGCTACTGAAAATTGGGATTTTGCTACTAAGAGTGCTTTATTTTTCATGATTGATATAATAGGTAACTGATTTATCCTTATCATTAGAATTTCCGATCCTACCCTTTCAATTTTCAATGTAATACGGATTACACAGAATTAGATCAAATGATTGAAATTATAAAGAATATTGGGATATCCTGAAATTTAAGTCCCTATAACAAAAAATGGTTTAACAAATGCTACTTTTATCTATCTAGCCTAATTCTCAAAAGTAGACTTCTATTTCCTTACTTCAATAGGAACTACGCACGATTAAACATATATTACTAGGACAAGAGGAATAATGAAATCATCTTGGATAGTTTGTTGCAAATTGTTACATGAAAATCATATCTCTTAAGTTACTTGACGGATTTGGAATCAAACAATGTGAAGAGAAATTTCACTTGATCAATGGAAAACTAAAATGTCAAATAAACGTTTCTCCACGTTATTCAAGTCTGTTTGTTACCTTTGCATCTCGTTCTGCTGTGTCAATCTCCTGTGATTTTCTCCTAAACATGTTAACTGCCAAATCAGATAGAAAAGTGAGAAAAACAGAGATGAAGAAGATACAGTATTACATAATACATTCAAATAGTATTAGATAAATATTTGTTTAAAACTGAATTTCAATATCTTCTTCTTTTTACCATCAAAATCAACGGCTCTTTCTTATTTATGGAGTAATTTATTTAAATTTTGATGAAATTTGTAGTTTTGATTACTCACTTATGAATATAATTAGAATACAATATATTTTTATACAATATGAAACAAATAAGAGATGAGTTCCTAAAAGTCAAACCATTCTCTTGCATCTAGCTAATGAGAATAAATTTTTAGAGAAGTGATAAGATACCTGCTTGATTGATTATTATTATTACTATGATCTTTCTAATTCTACATTAGATGTGAATTAAATAAATTTAACTTAAAAGTAAATATTACCCCACTAATTATACTTGATCTAAAGAAAGAAAGAAAATCTGAACACTTTCTAAGTTGATGAGTTAGCTCTTGAGGTTTTGGTTATGAGCATGCTTAATTAAAACAGAGAGGAATTTAGCAAATCAAATGAATGAAGTTTCCGTTAATTGCATCACATAACAATGTTTCAGATCAGGCAGAACAATTAATCATACAAAAAAACAAGGAATTCAACTAAAAAAAAAAAGAGGAAGAGAGGTATTACCTTGAAAAGGGCAAAGGCGATGTGCAAGAGCAGAGAGAGAGGGTGGGGGTCTGTATCTTTAATTTCTCAACCGAAAGCAGCGGCGGTGGCCGACTTCAATTACTTCTGACTAAGTAGAATTTATTGAGATTGAGATTGAGATTGAGATTGAGATTGAGATTGAGCAGTTTGTTGAGATCTCTCATAAATACAATTTCTCACGCGTCGTCAATTTCGCCTGCGTTGAGATTCGCATTCGGCCAACGCATTAACAAACTAGACTTTTTTATTTCTCCATATCTTCTGCTGTCTTCATTTTTTTATTCTCCCTTACCTTCCATTTCTTTATTCACACTAATTTAATACTCCCTAGGTCCAACAGACCATTTGGAGTTTGGACTAATCGTGAATTTTAATATGTAATTAGCTAAATTGAGTAATAATGAAGGGGAAAAAGTAGGTGAAATTGTATAGTGGAGGATGAAATTCATAAATACTAATAAAATACTAATTAGAGGAAAAAAAGTTATTATAAATAGATATGAACTATTTTTATGAGTTGAACAAAAATAAGAAATATAATAAGAAATATAGCTCATTTAATCGCTACATAATACTTATTATTTTTTTATTATTATTTTCAGAAGAGGAACGTGAGATGTGATTTCTAATTGGTAGTGATTAGTAGGTGAATTTTTTGGTGAATCAATAGCGACATATTTTATAAATAATAGGCTACTTACAAAATGTTGTAGTACTATTATAAATAAATAGATGTGGCAAATCTTTTACTATAAAGAACTCGGAAGAAAATTTGTGGAAAATAAATGGTGGACGGAGATAATATATTCATATGATAGTGGTATACAATAACTCCTTTGTAAACGTGTTGTTTGTGCTTGTATTAACCACTTTTAAAATTAAAAATATGATGATTCCATTGTTACGTTTCAAAGTATAAAAAATCAATTTCATACACTGTAGAGCTTAAATATTTTATTATGAGTCCAACTAATAGAAATATAGGAGTATTTTCTAACGAACTGTATATAGTTTTAAAAGGACTATTATATTGCTTATAGCATCATAATCCAAAATTATGATCAAATCTCCACCCTTAAATTTTAAAATGAGTGAATGAGATTAAATCTTACTAATCTCAATAAATAGTAGACAAAACATCAACGAAAGGGTAAGATCGTCATTCTGTTATCATATCATAATTTTCGTGTGTTATTTTTATATCAACATAGTGTATTACAAATATCAACACAATAACATGAGTATTTCAACACAAGTACACGAAAATATCAACACAGTTTTATTAAGATTTCACATGCATCATATTGAGATTTTATATACATTATATTGAGATTTTTTGATGTATTTGTTGATAAAAAATTTGCTTATCAACATATACGAAAACTGAAATAAAAATCATCAAATTTCATCATTCGAACGTCGTCGGAACATATGCAATTGATATCTCGTTAGAATCCTTATTAAATTACCTTTAATTTTATATATTTTTTGCGAAAATATAATTTAAATTGAGAGATACGTAAATTTAAAGTTTTAGGATAAGTTTAATAAGAGAGAATTGACATTAATACCCTTTAATTTTATTTAATAACTATTTGAATTTAAAATATAATCTACTTGATATAATTTCAACCTTAGTCTAATGATTAAAAATTAGTCTTAATTTTAGGTTACTAACTAGTTAGCAATTGATCACCTCTCAGCTTTAAAAATATCAAATATGTTTCCGCCATTGACAGTGGCGAAGCCACGTTGGGGACAGGGGCCCCTGGTCCCACCATCAATTTTCATATTAACTATTATAATATATGTAAACAAAAAACTTGCATGTGTATTCGGTAGTCCAGTTGGTTGGAGATATTGTCCGTTATCCAATGTGTGGACTTCGATTCTGATTGACAGCGTTTTTTTATGGTACTCATTTTTATTCTCTTCAACTCTTCTTTTCTTCTTTTATTATGTCTTTCTATTTATGCAACTTTGTCATTCTTCTTGCTATTTATTAAGCATAATGTGAATATTTTTATTTCTTTTTACTTTTTTTTAACATAATTTCTATTCACTTCGTAATTGCTTTCTTCCATCATTATACTTATAATAAAAAAAATTTATTATTGTACTCTAGTATTTGTTAGTATAATTTATATTTTCCTTGATTTTTTCTATGATGACATTTAAATATCATAAAAAATTCGTTTCCATCCATTATATAGTATTGAAAATATTAATTATTTCAAACTTCCGTTGTCACGAACATCGAAAAAATCTTATAAATATTAACGATAATTTGGGCCCCCATTTTAAAATTCCTGGCTTCGCCACTGACGATTGATATAGTCTAGCATTGCAAATTAAATTTATTAAATTAATTACAAATATGTTTACGCGATTGATATAGTCTAGTATTCAAATTTTACAATAGTTCGATAATTTATAGGTAGATTTTAAAAGTGTCATGCAAAACTAATAATTTGATGGAAGTTCATAATTTTTTAGGCAAATACCCTTCTATTAACACTAGTCCAAGCATAATTTGTCTTTGGAACAAGATCTACCTCAACTCAACTTATATACTCCATTCATGCACAAAAAATAGACAAATTTTACTATTTTTGGCCATCCATCAAAATTAAAATAATTCTAAAGATGGAAAGTTTTAAAGCAATGCTAACCATACACATCGTTCTAAATGTGTACCCCACAATCCACTAACACTATTTACACCACATTTTCCCTCTCTCTTTCTTACTTTGTCAATTATGCATTAAAACTCATGTCATTTATGACTTTGTCTATTTTTTATGGATGGAGAGAGTAGTATTTTTGTTCGATTTTGCTTATTGTTTTAGAAATGGTATTTGATTTAAGCTCTAAATCAAAGAAGTTTAATCTTAGAAATTATGAATGTGACTCTAGGTGTGAAATTATGTACTTCTATGCCATATCCTATATTGATTGAGCTATAGATTTAGGGCTCGTTTGATAAGTGAGGTGTGATATACCTAGGTTAGTTAGTGACCAAGATATAGAACCAAGTTAGGGAAAGATATGATTTTAATAACACATGTTTGATACCCTAGTTAATTTTTTTTCTAATAAACTCATTATGTTTTGATAAGGAAGTTATGAAATCAGAAATAAATATGCAATGACAAATTTGACCTAATTAAATTTATTTATTTCCTACATTGTCCTTTGCATTAACCTAATCAAATCTTCTAAATTCATGTATACTTTACGTAGAAAATAAAAGGATTTGGTTGTCTTTTTTCCCTCCTTATTTATCACGATTGAATTTGCCGCTCCAAACCTAAAACAAATTTGTTTATTAACAATGAATATATAACCACAATTCACTTGCAAATGATTTAAATACTCACATATACAAGGCATACCTTCAAAAAATTTACAAACAACAGAATAATATGTCAAACAAAACTCATATTCTACGCACCCAAAACATTCTCAAGATGGTTTGAAGCACCAAAATTGTCAACATATTCATGAGCCAGTAAAATTTTGAAAAGTTTTCTACTCTGAAAAATGTCAGCATATCCATGACTCCCAATAAAATTACCATGATAAACAAAATAAATACTAAATCATTAGGAAATAAATAAAGCTCTATTGTTGGCACAAAGAAGCAGACAATGAACAATTACACTGCATAAGAAATTAATGAAACCAATATATACAGATAGATATGCTTAACGAATTCTAAATCTCTAATTTGTGAAGTACCTGCCCAAATGTGTTAATCCTCAAACAAAAAACAGAAATTCTTGCTGAAAATTTATGAAACTATGGGATTTGAAAATTCATGAAACTACAGTATCTGAAACTTCAAGTCACGCTAGAAATATTTCTGAAACTATTGTGCTAATCCTCAAACCAATTAACACATGTCACGCTAGACAAATCTGACTATTAATAAACTCTCACTGGATGAAATATTTGAAGATGTATATTCTGTGATTTGCTTAAAGAGCGTTGGAAGAAAAGTATATCTTGATTGAAAGAGAGAACGAATTAAAAGAGCGTTGGAAGAAAAGAGTATGAAGGAGATAAAATTTGTATTCTGGATTCATGAATAGAGGCAGATTACTATCACGAATTTGGAGAGATACATATCGGCTGATTTTGGTGCTGAATCTGCCGGGCCGAGATGGGCTTTAGAGAAAAGCAATGGCTTGTAAGGTAGTGTAATTATGATACCAAACATCTAGAAATATATAGATACGTATCTATATCTAGGTATTACTAACTTATCAAACGGGCCCTTAGTGAATAAACAAGTAATATTAACGAAATTACAAACAATTTTGAGTTTAATCAACTACACGCACATTGATCTTTTTGAAAACTTATCAACCACTCCACAATGGACATCCCATAACTGAAAAGATAATTCAGGGATGAAATCCTAAGTACACGCATTTTGATTATGCCTATCAAAAGTAAAAGTAATATGAAAATTTTCTTCACGCCACGATATCCTTTTTTTAAGAGTAAAGGTCATAATTCAAAATGTAATAAAATGTCGGTGGAAGCAACACAAATATAACAAGGTTTAAATCAAAATGTCATATTGTAACCAAGTAAGATTGCACTAGTGGGGGCTATTTGAGAATGAGAACAAAATTAAGCACCAATGTTGAAGGCCTTGTTGAGGATGAGACCTTTATATTTTTTAATTGGAACCACTTCATTGAATCCTCCTTTGTGACCCTATGTTGGATACCAAACACGAGACTTGCATCTACGGCCTCGGCCAACCCTGCTGAAGTCCATACCATAAATACCAGTTGAAGGATCATACCTATTGAGATTGAATGATGCAAACACAATATTGATTGAAAGTAATTATTGATTAGCAATAGCAATTTCACAATCAGCATAATCACCAGCCACTGAGGTAATGCCACTGGCATGCTTAAGACCAAAATGAATATCACTATTAAATCTAATAATAGACTCATTCATGCAAACAAACTGCCACTTGTATATCAGATGTTCAATTTTCAACCTTTTTTCTCATTTGATTTTGTAATTTAGTTTTTCTGAAGTGAGGGACTGAATCATTCTCATTTCACTGAAATAATCAATTTTCCTCCAAATTTCAAACCACTCTACCAAGCAAAGCTCATAACTACAAAGCCATGCCATTTTTTCAGCATTGCACTTTCACCTAGGCAGCCACGTGTTGAGCCACATCGTGTGGTTCACTGAGGGTGTCCACAATAGTGAAACAGTCATGCCAGAGTCACAAAAAAAAACTTGTCCACCTAATCATCACAGTCATGCCTCAACCATATAAAAAACTTGTCGGCCTAGTCAACACAGCCACAAAAACTTGGCTAGCCACGCCACAACCACAAATGACATTATTTTATCGATTGTTGGTAAATTTTAATTGGACTAGAATAAAATTAATTTGACAAAAATAATTAGAAATAAAATACATAATATATTAAAAAAATAAAACTAAATCTTCGTTGTATTATAAATATTGGAAAGTTATACAACGAAAATTATACAACGAAAATTATCTAAAAACACTAAAAGAAAAAACCCGGCACCGCTCACTCGGTGGCATCCCCGGAATCCGCCGCTTTATCTCCATCCCCAGCAGCCTCCGCCTCATCATCGGACGTCAACCCCAGCTGACCTTTCAGCCTCTGCATGAGTTCCCTGAGCATCCCCTTGGCCACCGGGTCGGTCGAGCCCTTGTAATTTCCGACGACCTCGATCAGCAGCTTCTTCTTCTGAATCTCAAGGTTCTTTTCCAGCACCTCAATCGGGGCAAACATTCCCCGCGGGATCCAAACGTGGAAGCACCGGCGGCTCTAGCGTCCCGAAGAGTGGATTGCTGGCCGGGTGGACGTCGGCGGCGGGAAAGTGTGGCGGGGGCTCCTCTTCAACCCCTTCGTTGAAGTCGATAGATTGTGAGCCACTGTTGCTGCTGTAGTGCCCGAATACTCCGAGTCTCGTCCGCTTCGGCGCCGCCCCACCCTCTTCCTCACAGATGGCCCTAAATTTCATTGAATCCCTGAGAATGAGATATTCATCCCAGTAGGTGAATTTGGGATATTTCCCATTCTCTCTATGCATCTAGTACGAGAGGGCCTTGCTACGGCCACTTTCGGCTAGGCGAAGGTTGTTCTGGTGGATGCCCGAGAACCTGCTGACGGGTTTGAATCTGCTTAAATTTTTTGCAGATTTGGTCCTCATTCCGCTCCGCTGCGCCACGCGGCTTGAACTCATTGTAGGCAGTGACGATGCGGGCCCAGAAACCGCTTTCCGTCTGATTCGTTCCAACAGCTGGATCCTCCGTGATTGAGAACCACGCCTTCGCCACGGCAATGGACTCCTCCCCTGAGTAGTACGTCCCCCCCATCCGGCTCTGGCCGCCTCTCCCTCTGCCACCGTCGCGGCCACCGCGTCGCCCGCCTCTCCACCTCAGTGCCAGCGCCTCCACACGTCCATGTACCAGTGCCGATGACGGGGTGGTACAGGATTGTAATACCGCGCTGGACCGATACCCATCTGCTCGAATGTGAACGAATCAAAATCAACGAGGGGTTGGGTGGGTGGGGTAGAGGGAGTAGTGGTATCAATCGGCGGATTGTTAACCACGTCCATGTTGGGCCGGTAGTCCCCAAATGCCGATTGGGGTCGACCCAAAGTCCTCTGGTTGGAGGACTGACCCCACATCTGGGGTGGAGGGGTACCCTGATGGAACCGCGATGGGGTGGAGGCAGAACCCTACGTCTGGGAAGGAGGGGGGGCACCATAGACATTGTCCCCAAATGGCAATTGGGGGGTCATCGGTCTACCGGCACCAGCGTTGGCGCTGCCGAATCCACCGCCAAAGAAAGGGAACCAGCCTCCGCCTTGGAACGGAGAGTACGGCCACAAGACAGGAATGTAGCCGCCGGGGAATGAAGGAAACCCCCTAGGGAATTGGTTCCCACCGGGGAACCCGCTAAAATTGTTGTCGTCACCGCTGCCTCCCATGCCGAACCCGCCGCCACCCATGTCGTACCTGTCGCCTGCGTTTCTCCTTCCGAATCTGCCACTGGCGTTTTCCCCTCCGAATTCGCCGCCAAAGGAAGGGAACCCACCGCCTCTGCCTTGGAATGGAGAGTGCGGCCACGGGACCGGAATGTAGCCCCCGGGGAATGAAGGAAACCTCTCAGGGAATTGGTTCCCGCTGGGGAACCGCCGCTGCCTCCCATGTCGAACCCGCCACCAACATTTCCCCCTCTAAATCCACTGCTGACGTTTCCCCCTCCGCCGTTGGGGAACAGAGACCCGCCACCTCCGCCTCCTCCAAACTGGGACTGGAACCATCTGCTGGGGGACTGCGCCCTGCCGGTGGGATACCGTGATTCGCCGGTGGTCGGGGGATCACTTTAGTGATTCATTATATCTAGAGAAAAGGAGACACGAGAGATGTGAATAAAATGAAATCCAATGAATTCTATATATAGAGTTAAAATTAAATAAATCAAAATCAGCAGACGGCGCCCCTCGCCCCTGCCCTTCCCTGCAATAGGCGCCCCTATTGTGATTGCTCGCTCTTAGCCATAGTTGATAGTCGGCGAAATAAGTTTACAGTGAATATCACGCTTGTATAAAGAAACTCATAGCCTTTACAATTTCAGTTAATGATGTACAACAATTCAACAAGGCAATTCAATAACTCTTTTACAGCGTAAATTCTTTACAAAATAAGAGACAGAAAACTAAAGTAGAACAGGTATGAGAATATTACCCTTGGAGAAAACAGGGGTTTGGCCTCTAAGCTGTTCCAACACCTACAAAATATTAACAAAATAGGGGGAAAAAGAAAACTAGTTAGTGTTAAAGTAGTCAGAAGATGAACGAACGCAATCCTGCAGGTACACGATAATACGGTGGCGACGCTGTACCTTATCACCTCTGGTTAGACGATCTCCGCTCTCGCCGACTGAGATGTTGAGGACGAGTTTCTAAACTTTGATTTCCCGGTTTGAGAGTTTCTTCTCCGATGCCTGTTATCACGCATTTTTACAAGCGAGTAGCAGCCAATTAGACTATCTTCACTGCAAATATAGACATTTGCACAAGCATTACAGATGCCAAAATTTAACGGCGGGAGACGGAGCGCTTACCATGGCGGTGGTGTGAGGTGGTGCCGCCGCTGAAGGTGTTGAGAGGGAAATGAAATTGGGGAAGAATGAAACCCTAGCTAATGTGAATGATGTGGAGAGGTGATTGGAATGTTTTATAATAAGTGTCCACAGTGGTGAGCCGCGGCGGTCTATTGCTGCCCATAAGGGCGCCGCGGTGGCCTATTGCACACTGCCAACCGCCGCGGCGGCCATATTTCCGATTTGATTCCAATGCCTTCTTCCCCAGCTGTGATTCAATGTATTCTTCCCCAACTCGGCTTTTCCATTTTCTCATTTATGTTGCAATGTGTGTGAATATACCAACATAATTAAAAAAACATTCATAAAATATGGATTATTTTAATTATTTTTTAATAAAAAAACGCATTCACACGCATTGATATCTAATGAATTAGATATCATTAGAATTACGCAAAGTCAATAAGTTCATATCTAATGAATTCTGATTTTTTATTATTTTTTTCCAATTAATATTATTCTAATATACCAATAATTGATAAATAATGTAATTTGTGGCGGTGACGTGGCTGTTATTAGATTGGACAAGTTTTTGGAGCTGTGCTGACTGGGCGGAAGTGTTTTTGTGGTTGTGGCGTAGTTGTTCAGCCTTATTGTGAACACTCTTAGAGTGTCCACAGTGGTGCACAACAGCCCTGGAACAGCCAGCCATAGCCACAAAAACTTGTTCAGCTCAATTGACAGCCACAAATCACATTATTTTATCAATCGTTGGTATATTTTAATTTGATTAGAATAAAATTAATCGGACAAAAATAAATAGAATGGAATGGAGTGAAAAAATAATGAATTGGGAATAGATATTTTATAGAAATAAATACAGAAGAAAAAAAATTATACCGCCGGGTCCGCCGCCACCCCATCCCCCCCGCCCCTTCCCGCCGCGGCACAACGTCTCCAACAGTGGTCTGCTGCCGCGGCACTCTATGGACACTCTAAGAGCATATCCAAGGGGAAAAGGTATATTGAGAAAGAATATTTCTCATTTACCTTCTCCAAAAGGTTATTATACCTTCTTAAAAAGTAATGAACTGCAAGGAAAGAAGGTAAATTAAAAAGCCAAACAAAAATAACTAACTTTTTACCTTTTCTATCAAGAAGAGGCAAAGATACTTTCTCAAAACGAAAGAATGTATAATACCTCCTCAAATACTCTTTCTATTGGAGCATGAAATTTTATGAAGAAGAGGTAAATATGGTAGTTATTTCTCTTTACCTCTCCATTGAGAAGGTATATATCTCATTTACATTCTCAAAAAGTAATGAACTCCAAGAGAAGAAGGTAAATGAAGAAGGCATATATTTATTCCAAGAAAAGGTAAAGATACATTCTTAAACTGAAAGAAGGAATAATACATTCTCAAATATCATTTCCCTTGGAGAATGAAATTTGATTTAGAAGAATTAAATATTGTAGTTACTTCTCTTTACCTCTTCCTTTACCTCTTCCCCTGGAGATGCTCTAAGAGTGACCACAGTAGCACCGCCGCGTCGGTAGCCGTGTCGCGCTGCTGCGCCACGGCGGTCTATTGCAAGCCGTGTAGGCGCCGCGGCGGTGGGAAGACAGCCGAGGACCCGGCTGCGCCGGGTAGGAGGGCGACGGTCGCCTATTGCGCGCCATCCGACCACCAAGCAATTTTTTTTGTGTCTGTGATCTGCGTTTTTTTTAATTAAGTGTTCTGCGCTTTTTTATATTAAAGGATTTTAGAAGAAGTGTGCTCTGCGTTTTTTCAGCTAGGAAGAAGACGAATTTTTTAGAAGAAGGGATCACCTAAAACAAAGTGCTTAAGTGTCCACAATAGGCCGAAAAACCATGCCACGGCCACAAAAAAACTTGTCTGTCTAGTCATCATAGCTACAAAAAACTTGTCCGCCACATCATAAGCTACAAAATAAAATTACATTATTTATCAAATTATTAATTAATAAAATAAAAAATAAAAAATTGGAATGGCGGCCGCTGCGGCATCACGCCGTCAACTGCCGCCTCCGCCACCACACCACCGCCTCAGGGCTTCATGCCAATGAATCATTATAGGCTTTCTCTTGAAATTAATAATATAAATTAATGCGAGAAACAGTTAACATCCCGCTAAAAGAGTTGATGATATGATGCTGAAAATGAGGGAAATGAAAATATGGCTGGAAGACGTGGACTGTAAATGATCTAATCATCTAGGGAGGTTAGTGTAGCCCGCAACCTAAGGGCTGGCGCGAATAGCCCGCCAAATTTATAGGGTTAGGGTTGGAAATTTTCAGTCCAATAAAATCAAAACTCTATTAGCCCGCACCCGACTAATCCACAACCCGTTGAGGCCAGACCCGAAAACCCGATGGGTTGGCTAAAAACCCGATAAAATTTCTATTATTCTATTTTTTACTCTTAATTCAAAACTTCATTGATTAATTTTATAATATAGATAACTAAAAAATAATTTTTAATTTATATTAAATATATTAATTTTTTACTCTTAATTCGAAACTTCATTTATTAATTTTATTATATTATATTTTTATTGATATAATAATTGATAAATAAATTAAAAACTTCAATTTCACTAAAAATATATTTAAATATCTAAAACATGCGTTAAAATTTCACAAAATATCTCAAATATTAGTATTTGATCATGTTTATGATTGAGTTTAAGCATATATCTCAAATTTATCATAATTAATATTTTACATTTTATGAATATAACTAATTTTCATCATTATTTATTGGATTGATCGCATATTAATCTTATCGGTTGCAACCCGCTGGGTGGAGTTAGGGTCAAACTTTTATAACCCGAAAGAAATCACGACCCGGTTAGCCCACATCGATTGGCCTGCAACCCGAGTAGGGCCGGCCCGATTGACATTCCTATCTAGATCTAACACCTACACGGGGTTTACGAATGCAGGTGGACAGAGCATGCAAAACATTCTCTTCATTCTTCCAACCAACATCCTTAATTGCATCATCTTTTTTTGCTCCATCGGTTCCATTCAATATGTCCACATTTTTAAGTGGTATACTCCCCCGTCTACAAAAAAATAGAGCACATTTAAAAAAAGAAAGTTTTCAACAACTTCTCTCTTAACTTTTTCCCTTCCCTCTTACTAATAATATGAACCTCACATTCCACTAACTCTTTCTAACTTTTTCCCTTCTCTTTTATTTTACTAATTCCACATTAAAATCCGTGTCATTTATAATGTGTCCTATTTTTCGTGGACGGAGAGAGTATAGAAAGAAAAAAATAGTTAAAAAATAATATAACGAGGATAGAAATTTATTTCTAAATATAAAAATTTAACATCTTAAATTAGATAAACTAAAAAGGAAATGAAATCTTGAATTAGATAAACTTAAAAAAAGGTGAAAATTTGGGAAAGGAGTACTTAATTAAAAGTATACCACAACTATTATTATCATCGTCACAATTTTTTGGGCATTTACTTAGAAGAGAAGGTTAACTGAATAAATTGGTGGACCATCGCACAATTTTATCCTAAGGGCATCCGCAGTGGTGCGGATGTCCCGGCGGAATTTCCAAAAACACCTCCTGCCACGTCATAAGGACTTTCCACTGCACTGCCACGTCATACGGACTTCCCACTGCACAGTGGCGAAATTCCCCCGCGGAATTCCCGACGGAATTCCCACATTTAAAAAAAATCACAAATTCACAAATTAAACAATTTCCGAAAGTAAACAATTTACGTAATTAAAATTTCGACGAAAATAAGGAAAAAATTCCATTTAAATAAGAAAAGTACATTTCACCAAATAAAAAAAGTACATTTCAATAATTAAAAACTACATCAACGACGACTCATACGCTGCCACACTTCTTCAATAATATCGTTCTGGAGTCGAACGTGGGCTTATTTTTGGCGCATGTCGGCAAATGCACGGACTCGATCGACGTCGTCATGGGGAATCCCCATGCGTACATTGCTAGTGGCCACGCCGTGGCTTGGACCCGCAGCATCAGCATCATCATCATCATTGGCCCAATCAGTCAGTGCTGGACCTTCATCTTCGACAATCATGTTGTGCATGATAATACATGCGTACATGATGTCGGCGACGCTGTCAACGTACCACAGCCGTGATGGACCCTTTACTGCCGCCCATCGAGCCTGGAGCACACCAAATGCCCGCTCCACATCCTTGCGCGCTGCCTCCTGACGTTGCGCAAAGTATACCTTCTTCGCATCCGTTGGGCTTCTGATCGTCTTCACAAAGATGGGCCACATCGGGTATATCTTATCCGCCAAATAATAGCCCATATTGTGTTGGTTGTCGTTGGCGACGAAGTTGACGGCCGGACCAACGCCCATGCACTGGTCGTTGAAAAGGGGCGACGACTGAAGGACGTTGATATCGTTGTTCGACCCGGCTACTCCAAAATAGGCATGCCATATCCACAACCGGTAGTCAGCTACCGCTTCAAGGATCATCGTGGGATTCTTGGCCTTGAAACCGGTAGTGTACATCCCTTTCCATGCAGCGAGGCAGTTCTTCCATTCCCAGTGCATACAATCTATGCTGCCCAGCATCCCCGGGAAGCCGTGCTGAGCCCCGTGCATATCCAGGAGAGCCTGACAATCTTCGGGGGTAGGCTTCCGAAGATACCTATCCCCGAATATCTCCCTAACGCCCTGAAAAAATACTTCAGGCAGTCGCGGGCTGTCGACTCGCCGATGTGGAGGTACTCGTCGAACATGTCCGTCGCACCTTCGCACGCCAACTGCCTGAGTGCGGCAGTGCACTTCTGAATCGGTGTGTGGCCGGGTTTACCCGCTGCATCCTCCCGCACCCTGAAATACCGGTATTGATGCTCCAACGCGCCAACGATACGCATAAACAGCGGCCGCTGCATCCTAAACCGTCGCCGGAATAGGGTCTCCCCAAACCGTGGCTCCGGCGCAAAGTAGTCGTCGTACAACCGACGGTGGGTAGCGAGGTGGTCGCGGGGTACTATAGTGCGACGGTGGATTGGTCGAGGCACCGCCGGCGCCGAGGCCTCTTGTTCCTCCCTCGCCGCGGCCTCCCACACACGTGCCCAAATCGGAGCCATTACGTCTTTATGATGGCCACTACCACTACCACTACCAGCCATTACTATTATATAAAAGAAATTTAGAGAGAGAGCAACTTGTTAAAACAAGTGGTGCGAAATGAAACGAAGTTCAACGAGCGGTATATATAGACATTACAAAAAAAATGAAATAAAGCAGAATTCCGCGGGAGTCGACGCAATGGCGGACGTCCGCGAGGAATTCCGCGGGAGTCGACGCAATGACGGACGTCCCTGTGGAATTCCGCTTAACGCCGCGGACCTGCGACGTCCTCAGCCCAATTCCGTATCCGTGGCGGGCACGCCTAATGGCGGACGTCTGCGACGGAATTCCGGGACGTCCGTGGGAATTCCCCGCGGAAGTCCGCCATTGCGGATGCTGTAAAGTAAAAACAGATTCGTCAACTATTGCTTGTAACCTCTAATTTTAGTTTCAAAATTTTCATTAAATTGAATTAAACATAAGAATTCTAATTTTCATTTTTTTTGTTTCTATTTTTAAAATTGAAATTAGGTAACGACTGTGGTGGCCAAACTAGTGATCAACTTTGCAGTAAAACATAAGAATCTGTGTGTGTTTTTCACCAACAAATTGCGCGGGTATTCTCTCTCTATCACCGCAAATGGAGGTAAATTCAGTGCAGGACATTTTGAATTTGGTAAGTGCAAATTCTCTGTTACATTTTGTTTTGCTTTCTCTGAATCTCAGATCTAATCAATCTTCAACTTGATTTTGCAGCTTATTTCTTCTGCTTTCCGTAGATGCCGCATGTTAGACGATCAATGCAGATTATCCGTATCTATTAAACACACGCGCTCTTCAGTTCTAATCTCAGGCACATATTCATCTCTTCATATTTTGGTTTCTCATTCTGGAAAACATAGTTTCTCACACCTATGCTAAGAGAAGAATTAGTCAGTACTTGATTGTGTTTTAGGAGTAGCATTTTTAAATTTGTTAAAGGAATGTTTAAAGTGGAACCGTGAGTGATTAAAATGTTTATGAGCAGAGCGTCGATTTCTAGAATGTTTCATTCAACATTCTGATTTCTGCTTCAACAGTTTCTGATACAGGTACTGGAAACAATTTGGAGGAATTTACTGAAATGAAATGCAAAAACGACACTGTTTTGTCTGGTAAATGGGGTAAGTGAAGCACTTTTGATTCACATGTTCCTCATGCTTCATACCCAGTAGATTAATATGGTTTAAACTTGTTAATACCAATCCATTTGATTAGTGTAGATCTCAGTATATCTGTCTAATTATATCCCTTGTCATTCTCCTCTGGAATTGGTCTTACTGAGAAATTAAAGGGGAGAGGGCAGCTTCTGATTGTTTTGGTCAGTACTGATATCTGCATGTTAAAACTTAAAAGTGTTACTGATGTAGAACTATTGGCTACTTACTTCTAAGCTAAACATTTTCCATCATTTTGGCACTATATTAGGATAATGGTCTCATAACTGATAATTGATGTCATATTTTGCAGACGGGCTTCTTTCTGTAATGACCACAAGTAAGTTTCGCTTAGCATTTGTGTCTACGACTTAGTATTAGACGAATCATTGCTTTCATGGACACTGACAGTCAGCCTAGTAGAAAATTGTAGATTGCGAAAGGCGTTAGTGAATTAGGTGGTCCACATTTCACTTATATTTTCAATGTCAAGAATATCAAAGGAAACTGCAAGGATGCAGTAAATCTTTAAATTAAAAATTTGAACAGAAACTAGATGGATCCCTAACGGTTCTCCATTAATCCAACCTTAATCGATTTTTCTCACTGAAGGCAGCTCTGACAAAGAAATACATCGCTTAAAATTTGACTTAAAAGAAGTTGTTGCCTCAAGAAGACTGGTGAGACTACCATCAGTAACAAAGAGTGGTGCAAAATTCAGGCAATCTGTTTTTACCTCTTTCACGTGTCTAATGTATTGTCTACCATGTAAACGTATTTACTTTTGGTTTAATTTTCAGTGGAACTGAAGTATCATTGTCCCTTTATGAAGAATTTGATTTTCTTGTAACAATGTTACACCTCTATCTTCAAAAGGTACATACCTCATATATGCTGTTCAAGTGGAGTCTTACTGAATTACTTATTGCTCATAGTCAGCTCACTTCGTTATGTTTGTATGCAGATTCTTCTTCTAAAAGCATTTGTAAGTTCGGATAACCTTTTTACCTTCTCCGTGTTTCATGTAGTGTTCTACTCATATATACTTTTCGTCCATTATTTCTATAAATGGTGTGTAATATTGCACTAGAAGCAGTGGCTGTGAAATTAGGAATCGGACATTTAGCCAAAATACTACATTCACACTGATCATTAGGTATATACGTGAAATATCCATATCCATTGAACCTTTCCAAATCATTGCTTTTACCCTCGTTCACATTTAGTACGTGTAAGCATTATTGTCCCTGATGATCTTAGAATGATAATTGAGTATGAAGCTATTCGATAAAAACATTATAGAAGCATAAAATTAAAGTCATCTCTTAAAGAATGTTAATCCAAACACTAAATGGTAGAGTGGCATTGAAGTTTAATTTCTGCAATCTATTTTATGGTAGTTCATATGCTAACTTGCTTCTCATTTGTAATTTTATACAGAAGATTGCAATTGAACTGATAGTAGAATCTGGTGGTGGTACAAAATCATATTTTCTGCAAAATGCATGCAGCACCCCAGCTACGAATGATGTAAATAGTTACAACCTGACGTTGGGACTTGAAGAATATGTTTCCAAGCATGGGAACAAACTTACCGAAGCTTGTCACTCTTGCTTCTCAACTGGGTCTGTTCTAATGATTAAAGTTCAATATCATCCTACAACTGGACTTGAGATGTTTCTGCATTTAAGGGAGAAACTGATTGAGATATTTGAAAGTGTGGAAACTTTTTAATTAGATAGTCTGAAACAATCCACCCTTATGAAAAGTATATCCTCCAGAACTTAAGGTTTATACTTAAGAATACACATGCCATCTCTAATTCAACAGTAACTTTTTGATATGGTTTTATGTAAAATTCAGTGCCCATGATCATTCTTCTTTGCTGCTTGGTGACTTTTGTTCTGATTATCTATCTGTGATGTTAAAAGCAATACATAAGATTTTTTATTTACTGCCTGACTCGGGAAAATTTGCTTTAAACCTTCTTCCCCTTGTGCACAAATAATTTACATCTCCTCAGGCTACTTATGTTTCGGGTTGTTTACTTTCCATGATTAGTAAGCTAGATGTTTGTGTACTTTTATCCTCATTACTAGGATTTTTCCAATCCCACCTTTCAATGGGATATTAGTTAGTCAAACTAGAAGTTATCAATGGTCTTAGGATATCCCAGAACTCCAGTCCTTCAAAGTTAACAAAGGATTAGCCTATACTATTATTTTTATTTTAAATTTTTACTTATCTAGGAAATCCTCAAAAGTAAACATTCTTAATATACTCTCTCTTGTTTGAGCTTTTTTATTTTCACTTCAGCAATAGATCTAACCATTCATTTCAGCAAGAGAATTAGTTTTTAGGTTTCAAACACCCTTTGATCTCATGTTCCCACTCATAAGCCCAAAAGAGTTGTAAAATGCCATGATGTCTTGTTCAAATCATTTGTCAACCTTAGCATATGCATTCCAGTTCCATGCAATTACCACCTCATTGGAACTGATCCCTAAGTCAAATTGGTCCTTGCAAAATTTTCAGAAAGAACCTCAAAGTTGGTTCTGGGGTAGCTTGTAGCAGAGAAAACCACCAAAACTCAGGCCAGGTGATGGAAGCTGTAATCATCATCAGCAATGTATCAATGTTGGACCAATCTTCCTGCTCCAGGTTATATGGCCGCAGAACAGAGGTCATTCTCCCCTTACAAGGGCTGTTTTCTCTTGGCAAAGATGAGAAATAAACTTCTGAATATATATAGTTCTTTGGTTTTATGTTTAACAGTTTTCTTTCTTGTCCCTAGGTCTTGTACTTCAAAGATTTCTCTCCCTGCTCAATGCCACAATCATCTCTAGAAGCATTGAACAGCATTGACTGGAAAAATTATGGATTAGTTCTAAAAAGTGTTGGAGAACAAGATGGCATCACAATATTAGAGTGGGAAAACTTATCCCCGTCTTCTCACATTGATATTGCACTCCACATATATGATAAACAATATCCTCAGGAGAACTATATGCAACTTATTCTTACTTCATAAATATTGCAAGAAACTACAAAGATTTTGGTGTATTGCTATCACTCTCAATGCATATGTATAGTCCTCGTTTTTCCTCAACATGATGCCACGACATTGCCTTGCTCGCACAGTAGCAGAACTGATAGGTACCTCACCAGGAAAGCTCTCAAGCAGGCATTGTCTGACCTGAAGAAGAGGAATGCAGGAACATTACTCAGTGAGCGTGCTGTCAAGGTACGATAAAGATCGTATGTTTACTTGCATTCTAGGTCAAAGAGTCGATAGATAAACTCGAATTATTTAAGGTTAATTTTTCTGTTTTTCTAGCATCAGTTACATACTTACAGTTACTCAAATTTTTAGGTGCAAAGCATGTAACATCCATTCTTCAAAGTTCATGAAGGGCAAAAAAGTTTCATATGATTTTGGTAGAACTAGCAAATTGATTGAGAGGAGAGTGATTTTAAAAGCAATTTCATTAATAACTACAACTCAGCATAATAATGCTTCAGTTTTACATGAATTCTCATCCCTTATGATGGTTGTTGAACTGTTGAAGTCTCATTTGAAATTTTCATACAGATATGCAATTATGCACCCGATCTTGCCAAAACAATTTCAGGCTTGATCATGTCTTCGCTAGACTTGAACTTCAAAAGAGAATGTTTTTCTTTACTTGGGCTGCCATCTCCGGAACATGAAAAGGATATTGTTGAGAACTGCATCAAAGATAAGATAATTTCTGTCATAGCAACAAATGACTGTGGTAGGCGGGGAACCAAGGAAGCTCCGGCACTTTTCGAGCAGGAACCCGAGAAGGCATACAAAGGTGTAGGCGAGTATTTTGATACGTAGTAGCCTCAAACTTATGCAACCCCATTTATAGAATTTATTGTTTTGTGTTCAAAAGAGCAGCCTATGTTGTTGAGATAATTAGTAGGACAATGATTTAAGTGAACAAGAGCCAAGTTCTATTTTTGGCACGCTTTACACCATTTTCATTTTACTTTTACCATAATAGGGAAAAAACTGCCTTCCAAATCAAAGCACCTGCGCATGAAATAAGTATAACAACAGTAAGAAAATCAAATAAGGTTCAAAAGATCAAAAAGTCAAATACAACACCAGAAATCACATCAAAAGTCTGGAAACGAGTTTTCTGGGAAATCCAGCCCCAACTTGAACATACAAAATAACTTCAAAAGTTCCAGATATGAAAAGCATACCAAATATAACGCAATCCAACATTAAACGAGATAGTAAAACAATCTGGTCTAAGAATTCCAACTGATAACCAAGAGAAACATGTATCATGAGATCTGCGACATTGTCATGTGGGCATGGCATATTTGGGTTGGTCATGAGTTTCAATACTCATATTCACGGGAAAGAGATCTATCAGAGCGACGGTACTCTCTGTCTTGTGGCTCAGATGCAGCTCGGTCATAAGCATAACCATCATCGTCCATTTGATCATAGTGATCCTTATCACGGTCATATTCTCTGTAACGATCATAATCCCCCGGCTTTTCAGGATTGTCATATTGCCCCCGACCCTGATTTCCATAATAGTCATAATGCCCACGATCATGATCAGTTTCTGGACGCCCACGTCCATGCTCTGGATGATCAGGCCACCCACGACTATCTTCTGCATCTACAACACCATAGTTCCTTTCTCTTTCTCCCCTCTCATGCTTCGAATCAGAATGTTCATACTCATACTCTCTGTCACGTGAACGGCCACGATCCTGATCCTCCCCGATTTCATAGTCCTTCGACTTTTCCCTGTCCCTCTCACGATGACGGTCATGGTCACACTCCCTATCACGATCCCGGTCACGGTCATGGCCACGGTCCCGATCTCGACCCCTGTCACCCCTATCACGGTCCCGTGTTCGGTCTCTTTCACGGTCTCTGCCACTGCCACGGTCTCTGCCACGGTCTCTCTCCCGTTCCCTCTCTTTGGTTTTCTCGCGATCTCTATGGTGCCTATCTTCCCTATGATCACGTTCCTTTGATACTTCACGAGACAGCTCGCGAGATCTTTCTCTATCTCTCTCCCTCGGCCTTTCTCGGGACTTCTCCCTGTTTCTGAAAGAAATAAAGGAAAATGTAAGGATATGAATATACAAGTGCCAATATCTGTGCAAGGTAGTTTGTCTGAATCACTTAGCGTAGCAGAAAAATAGTTAGTGTTTTATGCTCGTAAAACTTCAATTACCTCTCTCTTTCACCCCTTGGCTCCTCAGATCGAGATATTCCTCCAGACTGCACTTGCTCTCTGATATGCCAGCATGCCAAAACAAACGGAATCAGATAGCCAAGTATTGCATAAATCATATTTTTCAGAAAAAGCTGCAATCTCAATTTCAACATCACCAGGAAATCATATTCGAAAAGTGGCATCACAATTTAACAGAAAATTGATAAGCAAAAGATACCTAACATGAAGAGAATGCGGCAAGGGTGGGTATTTTATAGAGCATAGAACACTGTTGAACTTACGATTGCTACTTATGAATATAATCGAAAAAGCTAAGGTGGAAAAATAAGTACGAAGAGTAGAGAAAATTAGTTTCTGATCATCAAAACAGGGATAATATGAATGTACAAACACTGTCTTAACTTGACCCTTAAATCCCCCAGGAGTAGATAAAATACAACTATAATTACCTCCCTGGAGGCCTCTGGTTGGCATCTTCAGCGCCAGTTCGAGTTGATCCAAGTCCACCACCAAGCCTGCGAGGTCGCCAATATGGGACAGTTCTGCCACGTTCAACATCCACAAGCACCCTCCGGTTATCAATCTTTTTCCCATCAGCTTGTTTATATGCAGCTGCACGACGAATGGACAATTATAGCCAGATGTTGATAGGACGCGCGGGGGGGGGGGGGGGGGGAGGAGAAAATCATAGAAGCTAACCTTTCATGTCTCTTGTATGCACATATTCAATGAAGGCATAGCCTCTAGGCTTGTTTGACTCTTTATCCGTGACCAAACGAACCTGAAACTCCAAATGTCCTGGTTAGTAAGATATGATGGAAGTAGACGCATCCCTAAAGCAAAAGAACATTTTATAAACACAGCTTGAATTCCCATTACTACAATGTAATGTAAGCCTAAGGGCACGGCAGGCACTATGCCTAATTAGCCGTGCTCACCTTTCAATTATGGAGCTTCCAGGCGAGATGCATCACCATCAGCGCTAGATGTGACTAAAAACGGCAGCCAATTTACCAGTTCACATGTACACTAACCTCCCCTTACCAGGGACTTGTTTTTTAAATAAATAACATTGAAAATGACTACAAGTAACATTCAATACCGGGATACCTTGAGAACTTCTGAAGCAAATTTATTTTGACAGCCTTTAAATCCAAAAGTAAGATTTTAGTAGGATAAGTCATTCTGTACTAGAAAAGCAAGAGAATGAAAAGAAAGAGATGCTATTACTCCCAATGTTTTTACCCAGTGTAAAATTTGCCTCTCCAGGTAGCTTGAAGTAAGAGCCAAAGGCACAAAGCATCACTGATCATGCAAACTAAGGGCTTTTTCTTTTTTTGTTCTAGAATAGAACTTAGATTCCGTGTTTGTTCTAGACTTTTTTTTTGTTCCGGATTTGGGAGAGACGCATGACCCTCATGCGTCACCTTTTAATGAGACGCATGACGATTATGCGTCTTTTATAGAGACGCATGAGGGACATGCGTCTCTCAATTTTTTCGAATTTTAATTGAAAGACGCATGAGGGTCATGCGTCTTAGGGTAAAACGCATGACACTCATGCGTCTCTCCATAAAACATCAAATGGCTTTGTAGTTCAGTGGTAAGAATACCATATTGTGGCTGTGGAGACTTGGGTTCGAATCCCAGCAGCCACACCACAATTTTTAGGTTATCCTTACTCCAATATTTATTGAAATTTATTAATAATTAATTAATGCATATAACTATTACTAGTACTTTTAGTTTTTGTGGGCATTCCAAATGAGGAAACAAGACTATTGCATGTGGAAAAACAAGACGATCCAAGATCAATGCGCATCATAGCTATTTGATATTTATAGTACTCAGCATCCAGATTAAAAAACTATCTACAAAATCTGCTATTACTAAGTGAAAATTAATTAATGACTTGGGAATGAGTAAAACCATAAAATGCTAAAACTTAACCTAGTGTGGCTGCTGGGATTCGAACCCAAGTCTCCACAACCACAATATGGTATTCTTACCACTGAACTACAAAGCCATTTGATGTTTTATGGAGAGACGCATGAGTGTCATGCGTTTTACCCTAAGACGCATGACCCTCATGCGTCTTTCAATTAAAATTCGAAAAAATTGAGAGACGCATGTCCCTCATGCGTCTCTATAAAAGACGCATAATCGTCATGCGTCTCATTAAAAGGTGACGCATGAGAGTCATGCGTCGCTCCCAAATCCGGAACAAAAAAAAAGTCTAGAACAAACAAGGAATCTAAGTTCTATTCTAGAACAAAAAAAGAAAAAACCCTGCAAACTAATGTATTACCTTCTCTTGAACGAAGCATCATCTTTTGACTTAAAATGGCTCCTCAACGAAAATAAATTGAGAGCAAACATGAATAAGGGAAAGATTTCCCCTCTTACATATTTGGTACTTACGTGTTAAACTCTATTGAGTGAAGAGATGAAGAACTCTGAATCCAAAAGAGTGGAGGGGGGCAAGGGTTATGAAAGTAACCTAATGCTAATCAAGTTGACAAAGTTATACCTGGGGAACTTCCAAACCTGATCTTACCATACTGAGGTTCATGTGTTAGGAGCAAATACTATAAACTTGCAGGTGTGGGAAGTCACATTACATAATTATGGCTTTTCATCCTTAATGGGCAAAAGGACATGCTAATGATTAATATGACATTATTATTACCAGACTAGTTCAATTATCATGATGACAGGAAAAGAGGCCATGAAACTTATTTAGAATAAAAACACTTGAAAATGTCTTATAGAAAACGAAATATAGAAGAAAAATCTATAAAAACCGATATGTAACAAGATAAACAAAATCCAACAGCCATTTTCTAACAACAACACCTTGCATTAACATAGCATAAGATTTTCTCTTGTTTCTTTTGATTGTGTGCAGGATCTTGGGAAGGGAAATCTTTCTTGGTTAAATTATCAATTCATTTTTTAGTTGATAAGAGAAAATGATTTAGCTTGGCATTGGTGAGATACATGTAAAATTTCTTACCAACAACCCAAGTCACACTTGGGTGTTCCAAAATACCTACCCGCTTGATAGGACCATAAGCTTCAAACTCTCTTTTAACTCTGCTTTCAGTTGTCTCATAATTCTGAAAAGAAAAACATCATATAAGCAGACTAGGGTCAATACCAATTACCAACAATGCGTAAAATAAAATTTATTTATATGCATCATTACTCACAAGCCTAGCCACAAACAACGTCTTGTATGGATCTCCAGAGATATTGGGATCATTACTTGGATCATCTGCACACAAGATATCTTAATAACATGAGCAATGTACGACAAAGAGCTGTATCCTACAAGTTAGTATATGAGAATTTTTACAGGAACATACACACATATATACACATTTATATGATTTAGATAAAATAATAGAGAACAGAATGTTTATCCTTTGGTGTCACCAATGAAGTGTGGTCAGATTATATAACTAAGTACTCCCCCAGTCCCATAAAAATAGACACTTTTGGGACAGCATGGGTTTTAATGCACACTTGGTAAAGTAGGAGAGAGATGGAAATAAAAAGTGATTTAGAGTATTGTTAGTGGAAAATAGGACCTACCTCATTAGAGAGAGAGAAAAGTTACCAAAATTAGAAGTGGGCTATTTTTATGGGACGGACCAAAATGGAAAAAGTGCCTATTTTATGGGACGGATGGAGTATAAAGATTAAATATACAGAAAGAAGTAATTACATTTCTCAAGCTCCTCTGCTGCCTTCTTGGCTCCCTCCTCCAACCGTAGTTGGTGAATCCTAGCCCTTCTTTCTGTCTGCAGAAATGGGCAGAAGATAAATCTATTTAGTGAATGTTTACAATGATGATAATATAAAAGCTAAGCAAAGAATCTAGGGTATGTTTAGTCTCACTGTTAAATACGCACTAAATCAACCCAACCCATCTCACGTTCTCAATCTCTCAAACTGGGGGGGGGGGGGGGATAATACAAGGTAAAACTTGTCCAGACCGAGTTCTTTAGACAAATAGAAAAACTCCCCATCCTACAAACTCAGTAGCATGTGTGGTTAAAACCTAAACCACCTGATAAGATACCCTAGCAATGGTTAACACAGAACATACCCCCGCAACTTGACACATAATGTTTATTGGCCTACAGTGAGGCATTTAAATTAACATCACCATGGCCAGGATGTTAATAAGGATCAGAGAATACATGAGTCAGGAAGTATGCTTCTAGCCAAATCAAGTGTGTGCCAGCACATCATTGACGCATTGAAAAGTACTACAATACAAAATTACAATTTTATGTTAAAAGAATACAGACAGATATATCAGCCAATACTTTTCCCACATGGGCAAGAAAACCTATGGGCGTCTGTACCCAAAACAGATGCGCTGACCAGACTGCATTACACCTTGTCCACCGCCCCAGAGCATATTCAATAGAGTGAAGATGATTGAGATGATGGAAAGAAAAGAAAGAAAACAAACGAAGAACAAACACAGACTTTCCTCCAAAGAGAGCACAAAGTATTTGTTGTACTCTAATTTATAATTCTTCACAAATGAGATGTAGCAAACATAGCCCTGTGAATAAGAAACTGATTTAACCCTGACGAAGCTATAGGCCCATATACTTACAGGCTTGGCTCAACAATAATACCTAACAACTTAATATCAAAACATAAATATACAGCCACTAAAGAAATGTATCTAATTAATAAGACTGCTCTACTGCATCTTTATCAAATTTGCCCGGGTATAAAGTCAAAGTAAAGCTTGAGATTTCAAAACTTCTAACTTTATGCGTCACAAGATATCCAGGCATGAAAAAAACTCACCGGAGTCTCACCCTTCTGCACCGGAGGAGCATATTGAGGATCACCAGGCTCAGCAAAATTATTAACAAATTGTGCTATTCCTGGTAAAGCAAATAAAAACAGTTGATGAATAGTTAGCAATGGGAAAGCACAACACTTGAATACTTTTAGCATAGTTATAACGAGCAAAAACCTGAATATGGTGGGCATTTCCTCTTCTCAGGTGGTGGTTTGTATTCTAAAGGTGGGCGGGGCTCAAACAGTTTCAGAAGATTAGCCGTTAAACCAGTTGGATGACTCTGACCAATCTGCAGGTTATGTCATAAAGGAGCCATTAATCACTAGATGTGGAATTTGGGATTAAAATAAAACTGAGCTACACATGATGAAGATGGAATATAATTGAACTATAGAAAAAGGATGTAATCAAATCGAGGACAAGTGCATCAAGCAATCCCCGCAAACTACTTCACTAAGAAATGTATATTAGCAAATTTCTAGGGTGGGGGAACGACTATTGAGATTAAAAAACAATGCGATAAACTATGCAACTAAAATTATGGCGATATCCAATCAAATCAACAAGAAAGAAAACGTAAGCTAGATCGAGAGTGATGAAAAATTGGATTGAGCGATGATAGATTACCAATTTGAGTTGCATAACATTGGCGCGGTTCTGTGCCTTGGTGCGGGCCTGAACGGCAGCGTTCTGGTTCCGCATCATGGCATCGCCATAGTCCCCCATCCTTCTCCAGTGGTTGAATGAAAATTGGAATCGGCGAAAATTGAGAGTGATTTAGGGCTTCGTCGTCGTCGTCGTCGTCAAGAGGCAGAGCCGACTGATTTGGTGGATAGGGTTTCGGGACCTTTTTCGCATTTATATATAGTCATCTGCCTTAATTTTATGACCAATTCTTTGCTAATATTATTCTCGCACTTGATAAATATTGTCATGTGTTGAATTATATTGTACTCCCTCCGTCCCGGGCTACTCGCTCCTTTCCTTTTCGGCACGGAGATTAAGGAATGAGTGTATAAGAAAGTCAAAAATGACGGCTAGGTGAAATTTTTTACTAAAAATGGAAAGAGTGCAAGTAACTTGGGACGCCCAAAAAGGAAATAAGTGCGAGTAGTGCGGGACGGATGGAGTACTACAAATATGAATATTTGTGATTTTAATGCGTAGTATTGTAAATTTTTTGGATGCTTATTGTAAATGTAAATTTTATTATAAATTTGATGAATCAAACTTCTTGGTTTTTTTATTTTCGAATATGATTCTCGTTGGAACGTACTCGATCTGTAGTTTGATCAAGTGGTACAATTGACATAATGTATATTTTTGTGATATTAAAAAGTACTAAGGTTAGTCTACATTCTTAGGGTAACTACAGTATACATACAAAATGTTTCACCATTGTTTTTGACAATGGTGAAACATTTTGTATGTATGGTGTAATTACCGCACATTCTGAATAAATAATAGGAGTATAAATAGATGATCATGTCGTATTCACTTTTTGTAAGTCAATTCCTGACAGTGTCAGAGCCAGAATTTTAATATTGGAAAGCTCAAATTACTGTTAACAATTGTTTATATTTTCAATGTCGTTGTTGTCATAAGTAGTTGCAACATAAACTCTTGAAATCACCGCTACCTTGACTAAATCAAAGGTTCAAACTAAGTTAACAAATTTAGAACTTAAACAGCTACAACACGGAGGCTAGGGCGATGATGGTGGCACAAAGGGAGGCAATAGTAGTGAGGCGAGGACGGCTTTGATGGTGTGTGAGGGTTGTTTGATTACCCAAAGAAAAGTCCAAGAGCATCCACAATGAATGCCCTAATGTCCGCCCTAGTAGTTGTCACATCAGCATTTCTTAGTCCGCCCCTTCTATCTGCAATGGTTTCGCTCTAGTGTTCGCCCTATCAATTAAACTCAATTTGCATTTAATTTAAATGTTATTATTATTTTTTCAATTAAAAATACCAAAATATATTATAAGTATTAAACACCACAAATTTAAACAACCACCTACATTACTTAATTAAAAAAAGCTACATTATACTTAATATAAAAAAACTATATTACTAAATTTTTAAAAACCTAAACTAGTTATCTAAATCTAACTTCTTGCTCAAATTCACAATACATAATGCATGATCAAAGATATAGCACTCATCAAACACTAAATCTACATTATCATAAAATATAAACATGCTTTTATATAAACAAACAAAGAATTGAATAAAATGAGAAAACTATAATAAAAGTAAAAAATAAAAACAAAACGTTAAGTTTGGGCTACCTCTACGATTTTTCAAAACACATTTACCACTAGGCTAGACTTCGATTTTGTATTGAAATCAAATAAAGTTTTACATAAAGCAACAAAAACTCTCTTTTAAGTGTAAAACTAATTGTCCCACATCGAAATCACAAAGAAACTTGGAGTTGAAAATCTGTCTATAAAAGGTTTACTCAAGCAATGCAAAACTTGCTCATATAGTGTGAAGTATTATATTCTACAAAAATATAACTTTTCGCTAATTCACGGGTCCGTCTTTTAGTATGGATCATTGTGAAATTATAGTTTTTTTATTTTTAATTTTAAAAATAATTTTTTATAATTAAAATTGATTTTTTTATAGTTAACAATTAATTTATTTATAGTTAAAAAAAATTTATTGTCCTCGGGCGTCGTTGTCCAGCGCCTTGTAATGAGCGTCCGAGGCATCGCCCGACGCGTCGGACGACCGACCCAGAAGACCGAACTTTCGGTCATCTCACTCGGGCGCCTGATGTATCGTCCTCCCGCAATGGTTAGACGATCGCGCCCGAGGACGATAGGTGGGGGATCGGGCGGAAGATCCCCAACCATTGTGGATGCCCTAAGAGTCTTAAGAAGCTAAAAAAATCCTTTGATTAGAGCATCCGCAATGGGGCGGACGATTGTCCGCCCGATGCCTCGGGCGTGCCATCGTCCGCCCACTGTAGATCGTCCGCGGATGATACGCGGACGATAGGGCATCGTCCACGCCATCGTCCGCCCACTGTGGACGACGAGGACGATGGCGCGAACAATGCAACGCATTTTTATTTTTTTTAATTCCGAAAAATTTATTTATATAAATACCCCCTACCTCACCTTCATTTGTAACCTTTCCATTCACTTTTCCACACTCAAATTACACTATATAATGGATTACGGTGAATACCCAAGTCTTGGGGGTGGTGCACGTTGGCCGGGTACAGTCCCTGACGAATATCGGCCGTTCGACTCAAACACACAGTACGATCCCGAATTCAATACGGATTCGTACGGTCTGTCTGACATGGAGCCGTCTCTAATTCACATAGAATTAAATCTATATAAATCCATAAGACAAAATAAAATTAATTATTATCCAAATATATCTAGGATTTATCTAGATAGAATCAAATCTATCCAAATCCATAAAATAAGGATAAAATCCAAACATAATTAATTATTTATCTAGTCTATCTTGGATTTATTTACATAGAATTAAATCCTACAAAAATCCATAAGACAAAATAAAATTAATTATTATCATCCAAATTTATTTAGGATTTATCTAGATAGAATTTAATCTATCTAATCCATAAAATAAGGATACATATCTAATTAATCCATAATTTAATTAAAAATTAAATTTTAGATAATCCACTTAAGATATATTCAAATATTATTCTAAAATCATATCTTGAATTATTTATCTTAAATTATTTCTAAAATTGAATCCAAGGATTCGGAAACCCTAATCAAATTTGGAAAGCGAAGTCACGGAACGAGGCGATACGACGTCGCGCGGGTTCCATCCGCGCGATCGTCGCGCATAGGGTAAACCCTAATCTTGCGTCGTCGAACTCGAGTCCGGGAAACTGCCCGCGAAGGGCTCCCACTCGAATCACAGCTGCTACTCTCCGTAGCCGCCGGCGCCACACATGGCAGACCACTGTCCTCGGCTGCTGGAGCGCTTCATCGTCGGATCGCTGGCGCTGCAGTGCGGGATACCACCACTGCTGTCGCTACGTCGTCGCACCCGCCGCTGCCCGATCTTTCACTGCCGCGTCTCTGCTGCAGTCCGTCGGCGACACAGCTGTTGTCCGGCGCTGCTGTCCGAAGATGAAGCAGTTGCTGCCGGAGCTGTTGTCCGTCGCCAACTCTCTCGCTTCCGTCGACTGTCGTGTCTGGGAACTGCCCACGAAGGACTCCCACTCGACTCGCGAGCTCTCCCAACTCGACGTCTCCGACGCTGCTGCATCGACGTCGCTCCGCCGGCGCGACTGCATCGCGGAATTTCAATTGCGAGCCACCGAAACGTTGCTGTGACGATTTTCCTTCACTGTGCCGCATGTAATTTACACTCCAGGTAATCAAAAATTGATTCCATGTAAATATATTGCAATTAAACACGTAATCATTGCATACACATAGTGATTGCATATAGGAAAAAAAACATATGCTAAGAGAATCAACACTGCATCATGCGACTGATTTTTCTCTAACTACGCAACGCACATATTCGCCTTTTTCATAGTTCGTCGTTCATTCAATATAAGTAAAACAACCAACACAGGGCGAATATAAACACGCATTCAATCAATTCATATAACATGAAATTAATCCACATAATCAGAGCAAAAAATGTAGAAATCATGGTATTAAATATTCCCGGTCAATGGATTTTGACCAAATAATAAATGTGACGAGACATTTAATTTTGTGAAATTAAATGACATAGCGTCGATCTACATTTTACGTAGATAAATGTAGTATATTCACTTTCTCAAATCCGATTTCCGGTGAGTGAGAAATAGTGGATTAAAGTTGGGCATAATTAGCTTTTAATTAAAGCTTGGAGTTGGAGCTTAGGGAATAATTAACTAGTGTTAATTATCCCACATTGGAGGATTAACACATCTTTTAATGTGTATAAATTAAGTGACTTTATGTTACTTAATAATTATAGTGGACCAAGATGGGTGAAAGAGCCCACACGCGCGCGCACGCGCACGCCGCCGCCGCCGCCCGCCCGCCCGAGCCCGAGCCCGTGCTCGTGCTCGCGGCCGCGGGCCTCGGGCCCGATCCCGATCCCGATCTCGATCTTGGGCTTGGGCTTGGACTTGGACTTGGACTTGGATTTGGACTTGGACTTGGACTTGGACTTGGACTTGGATCTTGGCACGCCTGCCACACGCTCGTAACCGACGTCGGTTACGAATCTGCCATGATGAGCCTTCATGGCTCGGTTGATCCTGCATGGTGGCTTGGCCTATAAATAGGCTAGCCATACCACTGCATTAGGACACACAATTCCAAGCATTCTCTGCATCATAAGCTCTCTCCCTCTCTGCATTGTCTTTCTGTCGAAGCTCTGCCCTCTCCTCCATCCAGTTCGCCGGAGCTCTACTGATTGCGGTGCTGCATCAAAAGAGACGTAGTCGTTTTACCTTTGGGGACGAAACGCCAAACCGAATAGCACTACCGGGGCGTATCTCGTCTTGCGGGAAGAGGCCTCATCGACTCGGCTAAACATTCACGGTTTATTTGTTTCATTGTAATTCAGTTCAGTTTCGTTTCTTGTATTCATTCTTTTGGGTTGTATTACGCCCGGCTTTTATCTCTTGTAATCAATAGAACCAACAATCGCAAGACGAGATAACTTGCTTTTGAAGGGTTTTTGACCTCTAAACTGAACTTAAAATTTCGAAACTTAATACACCTTTGCTGGAGATGTCGACGGAATCCAACACCACCGCTGCCGCCACCACCGCCGTCATTCCTTCAACCATGGCGACCACTGGACCTGTCAACACGTCGTCGATTCCGACGATGATGCCCACTCCCGGGTGCTATCCTTCTTCCTCAACAACCCCTTGGGAGTTCGTTAACCCCCTTGGGCTCACTGGTGGATCCACTTCGAGTGGGTCGGTTGGTTCCACTTTGAGTGGTTCCTTCGGGTCCTTTAATGGATCGAGTGCTGGGGCCTTCGGGTCTCACACGGGTGTTGGGGCCTTCGGGTCTCACACGAATGCTGGGGCCTTCGGGTCTCATGCGGGTGCTAGTCCCTTCGGGGCTGGTACGACCATGGCGGGCTCTATGCCTAACGTGAATGGTGGGGGCTCTATGCCCAACCACGTTGTTGGCTCCTTCGGGGGCAACAGAATTGGTTCCTTCCAAGGACCAACTGCGGCACCTTTGGCACCAAGAATGATGCCACCTGCCGAGAAGCCACCAAAGTTTGGAGGATCTGACTTCAAGCGGTGGTATCAAAAGATGTTGTTCTACTTGACAACATTGGGCGTCGCCAACTTCCTCACAGAGAACGAGCCGCCCGCGCCAAGCGACCAAGAGACTAGGCTCGAAGTCATGGCGGACTATGAAGCTTGGAGAAAAGGGGATTATCTATGTAAAAATTTTATTTTAAGTGCATTAGATGATAGCCTCTATAATGTATACTCCAATGTAACCACATCTAAACAAATGTGGGAAAATCTAGAAAAGAAGTATAGCATAGATAATGCTGCAGGGACGGAACAAGTTGTAGCATCCAAGTTTATGGACTACAAAATGGTCGACTCTCGACCCGTCACGGAGCAAGTCCAAGAGCTCCAAATGATCATCCACTCCTTAGTGGCTGAAGGGATGACCTTGCCCGATAAGTTCCTAAGGTGCACGATCATTGACAAGCTCCCTCCAAGTTAGAAGGACTTCAAGAGTTATCTCAAGCACAAACGAAAGCAGATGACCCTTGAAGACTTGATCGTGAAATTGCGCATTGAGGCCGACGTGCGCAAAAGTGATCAAAAGGCTAAGGGCTTCACCCCAAATGAAGCCAAAGCCAACCTGTTGGAGCGGGGCGGTCCCTCCAACATACGCCCTCGCCCAAACCGTCCAAATGACAAAGGGAAGGGAAAGCAGCCTTCAAAGAAGTTTGAAGGCGACTGCTACAAGTGTGGCAAACCAGGCCACTTTGCTAAAGACTGCCGCAGCAAGAAGAAGAAGCCGGCTGCCCACGTCGTTGAGAAGGAGTTCAAGGACTGGGATGAGAACGACCTCATTGCTGTGGTCACTGAAGAGGTCAACCTTGTTAACAACAACAAGGGTGGCTGGTATATTGATACCGGCGCTACTGCACATGTTTGCGCAGATAGGAGTATGTTCTCCACCTACAACAACGTTGAAGGGAGAAAGATAAACATGGGGAATCAAGCCTCGTCTGAAATCCTCGGAGTTGGTGATGTAATCCTCAAGATGACGTCTGGCGTCTCAATCACCTTGAAGGATGCGCTGCACGTTCCGGACATCCGGAAGAACCTAGTTTCAGGATCAATACTAGTGAATAAGGGTTTTAAACTTGTATTTGAATCTGATAGGTTTGCATTGTATAAGTTTGGGAAGTCCCTCGGAAAAGGTTATGTAACCGACGGACTTTTCAAGCTTAGTGTAGCAACACTGCGTGTTCCAAAGCCACTGGCTAATAAGAATAAAGCATCTACTTCCTCTTATTTGATTGAGTCTTCAAATTTGTGGCATTGTAGATTGGGACATGTGAATTCAAAAGCTATTAAAAGATTAGTGAATTTAGATTTACTAAAGGCTAATGAATTGGATACCCAAGATAAATGTGAAATTTGTCTTGAAGCAAAAATGACTAAGTTGCCGTTTCACTTGGTTGAACGAAGCACAAAACCCCTTGAATTAATTCACACGGACGTATGTGATTTAAAGATGGTGCAAACAAGAGGTGGTAAAAAGTACTTTATCACTTTCATAGATGATTGCACAAGGTATTGCTACATTTATCTTTTAAGAAGTAAAGATGAAGCAATAGAAGCGTTCAAAAATTATAAGAACGAAGTTGAGAATCAACTTGGTTGTAAAATCAAAATGATTCGAAGCGATAGAGGAGGCGAATATGTAGCCCCGTTTGAGGAGTTATGCAACGCAAGTGGTATAATTCATCAAACAACTGCTCCATATTCACCACAATCTAATGGTGTTGCAGAACGCAAAAATCGAACTCTAAAAGAGATGATGAATGCACTGCTTCTAACTTCAGGATTACCACATAACATGTGGGGGGAAGCTGTTTTGACAGTCAACTATATCTTGAATAAGATCTCTCTCAAAGGAAAAGATGTCACTCCTTATGAGTTGTGGAAGGGAAGGAAGTCATCCTACAAATACCTCAAAGTGTGGGGGTGTTTGGCAAAGGTGATGGTTCCTCCGCCCAAAGAAGTTACAATCGGACCTAAGACGGTTGATTGCATCTTCATTGGATATGCACTTAACAGTAGTGCATATCGATTTGTTGTTCACAAGTCTGAAATATCGACTATCACAGTAGGAACAACAATTGAGTCGAGGAATGCTGTATTTCTCGAAAATACATTTCCTTGCAAAGACAAGGAAAAACTCTCAACCAATTCTGAGACAAGAATTGAAGAAGCCACTAGTTCTAAACAAGTGGAAGAAGAAGCCACTAGTTCTAAATCAGCAGATGCGGAACCTGAATCGCGCAAGCGTGCAAGGCCCGATCCAAAAGATACAGTACTAAGACGTGGTAATAGAGTCAGAACACCAAAAACTTTTGGTCCTGACTACATTGCTTTCATGTTGGATGAAGAACCAACATCGATAAAAGTAGCCTTTGCTGGCCCAGACGGGCTGCATTGGAGAGAAGCTGTTCAAAGCGAAATTGATTCAATTTTGCTAAACCACACATGGGTGTTGGTTGATTTGCCCGAAGGTGCTAAACCTTTAGGATGCAAATGAGTTCTTAAAAGAAAGTTTAAGGCCGATGGAACAGTTGATAAGTATAAAGCCCGATTAGTAGTAAAGGGTTTTAAACAAAAGGAAGGACATGACTTCTTTGATACCTATTCACCTGTAACAAGGATTACATCTATACGAGTGCTTCTCGCTATTGCTGCATTGCACAATCTTGAGATTCATCAAATGGATGTAAAGACCGCTGACAAACTCATAGTTTAGGATGTTTAGATGGGTGATTAACACATGTTGTTGAATCTTTTGAGGTATAAAGTATATGTTTCACCCACTTTTCAGCTATTTTTTAGAGTTAACAAGTTTGTCGGAGTTTTGATGCAAGAACAGGTCTAAAACGGGCAAAACGGAGCGAACGGGCTGACCACAGAATGTTCGCCCGACCGGGCGAATTTCATATAAAAACGCCCGGTCGGGCGAAGAAAACAGAAAGTTCGCCCGACCGGGCGTTTTTCATCCAACAAAACGCCCGACCTGGGCGTTTGAAGCCTCATCGCGATTTACCCAGATCGCCCGACCGGGCATATTCCGACTTACAGATCGCCCGACCGGGCGATTTGTCGCTGTTGCCAACTTTGCCTCTTTCTTACTCCGGATATAAAAGGGTTCTCACTCATTTCCAAACCCTAACTCCCACACCACGAATCTTAGCAAGAAAATAAGGTTTTGAGAGGATTTGAAGTCAAGGAGCTTCCCATTTCCAAGAGATTGGAGGAAGGAGACCCCCCACCATCAATTCCACCATAGGGAGTTCTAGTATCATTTCTATTATGTGTAGCTTTGTTTTCCTTGTTTTTGCTTTTATGTTAGCTTTGACTATGAGTAGCTAAGCTTTTAGTAGGGATTTGGTGAAGTTTGAATGGATTGTATGGATTGAATCTATGGTTGAATGCGTATCTATCTCTTTTGTTGGTTTTGTTGAACCTTGGTCTTTTAATATCTAATTGCTTAGCTACCAATTAGATAAATCTTGTACCTAATTGATGTTATTGAGAAATACAAGATTAGGATAGATGTGTAATCAACAACTCCGTGCATTATATGTAATCGAGAGATGCATAAGCTAGAGAGAGGGCTTGGGTCCGTTGTGCTTTGGAGTCAATCTCGAATTGTATGGACGAGACTCCTACACTAGAGATTGACCCACGTGTTAGATGCACCCGAGAGGGGGTCTAACCGATTATCCCGACTTTCCTAACCGCATTTGAGGCCCAATAGATGAGCATGACCCATAGATGAAATCCTTGATCCATTCTAACGGATCCATTTCCCTATACTTTCCCAATTTGTGTGAAAACCTATCTTTGTTTGTTTGTTTTTCTTAGTTAATTGTCTTACTAGCTTATTTGTTCTTTGATCTTAGTTAAGAAAACCAAAAACCCCTTTTATTAGTCTAGATAGTGTTCAAAGTTACATCATAGTATTCAAACCGGCTTTTAGTCTCCGTGGATCGATAATTTAGCTTACCACGTGCTACTTAACTCGTACACTTGCGGGTGACGCTTTTGAATACTAAATTAGCACGAGTCAAGTTTTTGGCGCCGTTGCCGGGGACTAAATTTGCTTTTGTGTTTGATATTGTGAAAAGATAGAGAATACTAGTTTAGACATTTTACTTGCTTTAATTATTTAGTTTAGTTTTCTAGTTTAGCTCTATTTTGACTTTGTTTCCTCTCTTGTGTTGTGTAGGTTTTTTATGCTCACGCGCTCAAGTCGTTTACCCCTTGAGCCGATTAATTTAGAGATAGAAGCCGCCAATAGAAGAAGAGGAGGACGAAGGAGAAGAGCAAGAGCTCAACATCAAGTTGAGCCAATGGAAAATCCACATGGGAACAATGAGGGAATTCCCCCTCCACCTCCACCTCTATTAAATCAAGACCAAATCATTCTCCAACTACAACAAGAAATGGCGGAGATGAGAAGGGAAAGAGAGGAGGAAAGGAGGCGAGAGGCTCCGGTTAGAGACGCATTTGGGAACGTCAATATCCCACATCCACCCTATGATACAAGGGTGAATGCCAACAATTTTGAGTTGAAGACAGGATTGATTCAATTTGTGGAGCAACGTGTTTTCTCGGGAAGGCCCACGGAGGATCCTAATAGGCACTTATCTAAATTCTTAGAGATTGCCAATACAACTAAGCTTAATGGGGTTCCCGACGATACAATCAAACTTAGGCTATTTCCATTCTCATTGTCGGGATATGCTAGAGATTGGTTTGATAACCTTGAGCCGGGCTCGGTTACAAGTATGGGACGACTTAGCCCAAAAGTTTTTGGATCGATTCTTCCCTCTAAGCTCCACTCTCAACCTCCAAGCAGAGATCTCCCACTTTAAAATGAAGGGCCAAGAGTCTATGTTCGAGGCTTGGGAGAGATTCAACGCCTTGCTAAAGAAATGCCCCAACCATGGGTTATCTCCGGGCCATCAAGTGAGCCTCTTCTACAATGGATGCTCGGAGTTTATCAAGAGTCAATTAGACTTTGGTTCGGGGGGTTCATTCTTGGACAAGGGGGTCGAGGAGTGCAAGAAGATGCTTCAAAGGCTTGCCTATACTAGCAAGGGTTGGAGCTCGGGCCGAGATAGTTCAATGCCGGTGGCTTCGGTTGTATATTCGGATGCATTCAATCTTCTCAACCAACAAATGATGTTGTTGAATCAAAGGTGGATGGCCTTAGTTTGGGAGTGGCACCTATGGGAGAGCCTTTACATACCGTGGAAGATGTCAATTATGTGCATCAAGGAGGGAATCAAAGGAACTTCTACAACTATCGCCCTAACAATGGGGGTGGTAATTACCAAGGCTATCGCTCACCCTTCAATGCACATCCAAACCTTTCTTATGGCAATCCAAACAATGCTATCCAACCACCTCCACCACCTCATTTCCCTACACCTAGTGGGTCGACAAGTGGGGCCGCTAATGTGCCCACCAATTCTAAACCTTCAAGTGATGATGTCACCCATGAGCTTCTAAAAGCTCTAATGGAGAAGACCGATGGAATCATGACACAATCTACTAAGAGAATTGATAAGGTTGAGACGGCGGTAGTGGAGGTCACCACGAGAATGGGGGCTTTGGAGCATCAAATGAGTCAAATTGCCCAAGCCGTGGGCCAACTTCATCAACCGGGGCAATTCCCAAGCAACACCATTCCTAACCCAAAGGATTGCAAGGCTATCAATTTGAGGAGTGGAACAAGCTATAAGAGCCCCCCTATGCCCGAAAGGAAGCTATTGTGCAACCCGAAGAAGAAGAGACAATAGAAGTGGAGGCATCAACGAAGAGCCCACCAAAAGATCAAGCCGAGACAATAGTTCCTCCTAAGCCCACGGAAGTAAACTTCCTTTCCCTCAAATGATGCAAAAGAAAAAGAAGGATGAACAATTTTCAAGATTTTTGGATATCTCTTTAGGAAAGTTCAAATTAACATCCCTCTTGTTGAAGCACTTCAACAAATGCCAAGTTATGCAAAGTTCCTCAAGGATGTGGTATCACAAAAAAGGAAATGGGGGGCCACTATGAGACGGTCAACTTGACGGAGAGTTGCAGTGCAATTATTCAAAGGAAGTTTGCCGGCCAAATGCAAGAATCCGGGAAGCTTCACTATTGAGTGCACTATTGGAAATTGCTTTGTGGGGAAATGCTTGTGCGATCTAGGGGCTAGCATTAATCTTATGCCATTGTCCTTCTTCAACAAGTTGAATATTGGTAAATTGAGATCGACTAGCATTACTTTGCAAATGGCGGATAGATCGGTGGCATATCCCTCGGGCATAGCAGAAGATATATTGGTGAGGGTGAATGAGTTCATATTCCCCGTTGACTTCGTGGTGTTGGACATGGAAGAGGATTAGAATTGTACCTCTTATTTTGGGAAGACCGTTCCTTGCCACCGGGAAGGCCATGATCGATGTTTCAAAAGGGGAACTTACACCTTCGTCTCAATGATGAGAGCGTGACATTTTCGATATATGAGGCCTTAAAGAGGCAATGATGCGGAACCGGGAGGAAGCCTACAACATTGCAATGTTGTGACCGTGATGGATGAGTGTGTTGGAGGAGTGACACCGACCTCTTACTTGGATGATCAATTAGAGAGATGCATTTCTCATTCCATGTATTCTTCTCATTCTTTTGATGTTTTGGATGCTAACCCGAGTTGTTGGAATTTGTAGGTGCTTTTGGACTCGGCTAAAGAAATCCCTAGATCACTTCGTCCACAATTTCTACCTCTAGGAGTGGAAGTGAAGATAGCAATAAAGATGGGGAAAACAAGAAGCTTGAGTTGAAGCCACTTCCACTACCACTTGCGATATGCCTTTCTTGGAGGGAATGACACTTTTCCGGTAATTGTATCATCTTCTCTCTTAGTTTCGAGTTGGATATAAATTGTTGAGAGTTCTTAGGAAGCATAAGAGAGCCATTGGGTGGTCCATATCGGACATTAAGGGAGAATAAGCCAACCGTTTTGCTATGCATAGAATTCATTTAGACGAGGGGTATAAGGCCTAAGGTACAAAACCAAAGGCGGACTTAACTAAACCCTATTATGCAAGATTGTGGTTAGAAAAGAAGTGTTGAACATGGTTAGATGCCGGTTATGATGATATTGCTTATATCCGACAGTGAGTGTGCTGGAGTTCCTACTCAAGTGGTGTTCTAAAAAGGGGGCCAGGGCACCAACTGTGGTGATTGAAGGGAAAAAATATGAGGTTGATAGCTACCTAGAGTGGATCTGTCCGGGTGGAGAGTTTGCATTGAATTATCGCGCTTTAAATTTGGCCACTAGGAAAGATCACTTCCCCCTTCCATTTATTGATCAAATGTTGGATAGGTTAGCCGGACATGAGTATTATTGTTTTCTCGATGGTTATTCGGGATATAACCAAATTTTGATAGCTCCCGAGGATCAACATAAGACGGCTTTTGTGTCCTTATGGTGTCTATGCATTTAGGAGAATGTCTTTTGGGCTTTGTAATGCCCCGGCTACTTTTCAGAGATGTATGATGTCCATTTTTCATGATATGGTTGAGAATATTATGGAGGTTTTCATGGATGACTTCTCTGTTTTTGGTATGACATTTGATAGTTGCTTGGATAATCTAACCAAAGTTTTGCAGAGATGTGAGGAGACCAATCTAGTACTCAATTGGGAGAAATGTCATTTTATGGTCCGTGATGGGATCGTGTTGGGACACAAAATTTCAGCCGGAGGACTTGAAGTGGATAGAGCAAGATAGTTGCCATTGAGCAATTGCCACATCCTTGTAGTGAGAAGGCCGTGAGTGAGCTTCCTAGGCCATGCGGGGTTTCTATAGGCGTTTCACAAAGATTTTTCACATATTGCTAGCCCCTTTGCCATTTACTAGCTAAAGATGTAAAATTTGATTTCACTCTTGAATGTGCGCAGGCATTTGAGAAGCTCAAGGCGGCGTGGTGAGTGCCCCAATCTTGATCTCCCCCGATGGTCTCAACCTTTCGGATCATGTGTGATGCAAAGTGATGGTTGTGCGGGGTAGGCTCGGCTTTGGGACAAAAGAGGACAAGATATTCGGGTGAATATATTATGCTAGTAGGACATTGGATTCGGCTCAAGCTAACTACACCACTACCGAAGGAAATGCTTGCGGTGGTCTACTCTTTTGACAAGTTCCGCCCTTAACTTATTGGGGCCAAAACTATTGTCTTTACTGACCATGCCGCCATCCGCCATCTATTGTTTAAGCAAGATGCAAAACCAAGGCTTATAAGGTGGATCTTGCTCCTTCAAGAATTTGATTTGGAGATCCGAGATAGAAAAAGGGTGTGAGAATGTGTGGCGGATCATCTTTCAAGATTGGAGCATGCTAGTGAAGAGGAAAATTGAAGTTGGTCATCAATGAAGAATTCCCGGATGAGCATTTGTTTTATGTGGCCAAGGGTCAAGGGCATGGTATGCCAATATTGTGAACTATCTTGTTGCTAAGGTGATTCCCGAAGGACTTGAGGGACTATCAAAAGAAGAAGTTCTCCACGACGTGAAGTTCTATTTTGGGACGAGCCTTGTCTTTTTGAAGATGTGCCGACATGGTGATTAGAAGATGTGTCCCTCAAGAGGAGTGGGAGTCCGTTATTATGCATTGCCACACCGCCACCTAGTGGGGGGCATTTGGAGCTAACGGACTGCTATGAAAGTGCTCCAAAGTGGTCTATTTTGGCCAACCATCACCAAAGACTGCCAGGACTACGTGAGAAGATAGAAGATGCAACGAGTGCCAGAGAATGGGGGTGGTTCTAAGAAGAAGGAGATGCCATTGTACGACAATTGTTGAAGTCGAGTT